>NW_022900951.1:71284877-71337374 GCF_012274545.1 Fukomys damarensis
TATTATTATGTGTGGCTCCTGATTCTAAGGCTTTTAAAAATATTCTGTAGGAAACCAACTACTAGAACAACCATGATTAATAAAAATAACAGTCCTCTAACTATATTTTAGATTCCAGGGTGCTTGCTGTCCAGATAAATTTGATAGTTAAACACACTGCCCCTACTGGACTACTGATGTCACTGATCTCTTCTAGATGTTCAAGCACCAAGGGCAGAGACCAACACTAAAAGGTATCTGGACTAAGAAGACCATCAATAGTTTGGCCCTAGCCCACCAAGGTCATCAAAAATCCACGGTATAAAGGAACCTCTTCTGCAGGATATTTTTGTGGTACATCATGGGGCCTATGGAGAGAGAGATGAATAGGACCAGGGTCCTTCTGATGGCATCCATGCAGAAATACAGGGACAAATTGAGCTATGGTGCATCCTCCATGGAATTCAAATTGCACTACCAGATATCGCTGGCAAAGCAATTGGCATAGGGGTCTTTTTTTCTTAGAATGCTTCATAGCCTGTATATCACTATGACTCCTCGAAGACCAGATCAAAGCCCCTATTTGTTCCATCTCACTGCTTAATGAACAGTATTTGTGCCATACACTCCACAGTAAAAAGACTTTGGTAACAAATACTATTATTTTTAGAGCATATAAATAGAAGCATATTTCTTAACATTTAAGAAAAATGCTGAGGGAACTTCCAAGTGCAAAGATAGGGTCTGTTACCTCTTGATTAAAATACTTCAGCTCTACTTCTGGTACTCACAGCTTAATTGGCGTACCTACATTATTCCCATTATTTCACTGAGGCCCTCGGGCAAAGGTTTCTAAATTACTTGAATTTCTGTTAGAAGAAACAAGGAGAGAATCTAACCAGATTTAGGATGGAAGAGGGGAGGAAGCTCATATGTTCTCAGAAAGAACAGACCATAGCTGTTATCTACAGTGGTGGGAATTCATGGCCTTAACAGGGAGAGTTGAGAAAGATGGTGGATTGGGATGGCTTCATGTGGTTTTAGGAGTCCTGGATCAAATGACTCACTAAGCATAGCTGGAGATAAAGAGCCAGATCATCTAGGGGAAATGCCCAAATGAGACTTTCATCATAATATGTGCCATGCCTGGCTTGAATGAGACCTTCAAAAAGCAAGGAGGCCACTATCAGCAAGCAAGACAGATGGCCATAAAGAAAATTTAGGATGGAATATACAATCTCCTTGGCACCAAGAGGTCCAGTGATTATCTGTACACCTTTTCTGACCATCCTAGGAGCTTCAATCATAAACATTTCACCTCAGATTCCTTAGCTCCTTGAATACCTATATAAATATAATTTCTTTCTCAGCTAGCTGCTAGTATCTCTCTCAAATGTGATGTTAGCCCAGCCATGCATGGATGAAATCTTTCCCAGCTAGCTACTTAAGTGTCTCTTTCTATGTTAGTCCATGCACACATGGATGTATAAAATAGGCATAATGGAGAACACACTGAGCAAGCTGCAAATTTATAAACTGACTTTTCATATTAAAAGTCTGAGTTTGTCTGTTAGCCCACAATTACTTGAGTGAAGATCCAGACATTGGCATGTAGGAAGAGAACAACTTTCCATGTCATTGGTCATGACAGATGTGATGTCTCAATGTTCCATGAAGCTGTAACATCTTGGATGGCAAGACAGTATTACAGCCAAGGAAAACATGACTCATACACAAAATTTCTACAGAGGTGAAAGTTAATCTAAGGGAAAAAAAACAAATCTCCCATTATTCAAAGATCTGTTCCTGATAGAATGGTCTGTTCCTTTATTGCTAGGACCTGGCTCTAGTCAGTGCTCTTCACTTCATTGCTCCCTGCACAGCCATTCACCCCATCAAGAAGCCATGTGTTCAATAAATAGTGGCAAGCTCTAAAATACAGGGTCTTAGTCTGATAAGAGCTTTGACTATCCTAGGCCCCCCCATTATGCAGTAAATATTTACTGTCTTTTGTGATCTTGCACTGTTCCCTTAGTCAGGTGATTGGCAATCTGATCAGCCTACAAAATGGCTCTTCCCAGCTAGCCGCTGAAATCTCCTGACTTCAATTTTTGATCATTGGAATAAACCTTTTTTTTGTCTTACTAAGCCTATCCCCTGTGTTTATAGCAGTGAATATGAAAAGCAACAGACTATGGTAGATGGCTGCTCAAATAGGAGACCAAGTTACTGTCAGCTATCTTCAAAAAGAATGTAAAAAGTAAATAAAACGTTGAAAAGAACAAAAGTATGGGAGCAAGAGAAAGATATTAAACCTTAGATCACACAAACATAAAAACTATATGGTGTGAAGTTCTCTTGTATCCAGCAAAGCCTAAAATAGTGGGCTCCATGACAGGGTTAGTAGAAACTAACTACTAAAAACTATTAAAACTAAGTTCTACATGCTACAAGCTACAAAAATTTCATAAACAGAGAAGAAGAAAAGGAAAAAAATTCCACAAAAGGGTCTTACATCCTGGTGGGATCACAAAGAAATTCTGCCAGATAATAGGTCCTGAAGAATTCTTTTAGATTGCTATTGTAACAAACAAGGCTTTGGACAAGGCACACAGGAAAAGCAGCAGGGTTGTACTCTTACTAAAGTTGGAAAAGAAGTAAATTCTACAGAATAGAAGTCATCCAATGAACAGGTCAACAAAAGCTATAAGGATTAGGAAAACACATTTTTTATATATGGAATTGCTGGATTGCCTTGTCCTTTATGCAAACATAGCACTGAGATGGTTGTCCTAACAAAAGTTCACTTGGGTGGGCTCCAAATTTAAACCATTGTATTGAGGACTTACTTGGTTTTGGGCCAGATGTAAATGAGGAATTGAAAATAATACTTTCCTGGCTGGTTCTATGCACAGTGATCAGGAGCTATGGAGTCATTCTGCATCTTGTGCTCTACATATGTGCCCTGACTCTCCATAATTTTAACAGACTTTACCAAGTCATTTGATTGGTTTTGTTACAACCATAATTACCTACCTCAATGTATAATAGCCTCATTAGATATTCCCTCAGGTTAATATACCCATTTCTGGGTCAGATAGAAAAAAAATTTGCTCACTAGGGAGATACATATAAGGAGAAGCCAGGCTATTTTCTTGAGAAAATTTCCTTAATCTGACAACATGGGAAACATCCTATAGACACTGGAGAGAACTGCCCTTGTTGTGACAACCAAGAAGTCAATCTCCTTAAAACATCCACATTTAGGGTCCTAAAGTATTTATATATAAAGTTTATTTTGTAAGCTGCTCTTTTAATAGCCCCCCACCCTTAAATTTCTCCCTATCAAAAGAAGGGCATAAGTTTCATCCATCTGGTCCCACGGATACCCTTTTGAGTGGCTGAGAATATATTTTAAGCCATACAGATTCCAGTGATTATTCAGCTTATAAATTATGCTACCTTTGGTATCTGATAGTCTATGAACTCAATCCAAGAAGGATCTCACTATTTTATTTTTTTCTCTTTCTCCCCTGAAAGTCCTCATCACTTTGTTTTCCATTCTTGCTCATTTTCTATGTTTTATATGCCAGAAAACTCAAATTCCATAAATTTTTCCTGATAATAGCGTGGAGAGACAGGGAGTTAGGCTGTAGAAAGAAATTTGTGGGATCCATGCAATTCAGGAAGTCATCTAAGGGATCTGGGTATATATTTATTATGCCTCCCTCTAGGTGGGGAAGAGAGGCACACTTCTAGTGTGTACTATCATGTGGGAAGGGGAAGGTTATCCCATGGTAACCTTGCTTTCCCACTGGTAAAAGAGACATAGTGCTACACACAATGGGATTCATTTCAGCTACTCACTGTTTAGGGACACTGGTTTAGCCTTGCTTATCAATATTCTTTTTCTGAGGTTTCATATGATCACTTTTCCAATGTTAACTTGCTTTCCCCCCTACCTTATTTGGCTTTGACATTCTTATAATAATTTTAGCTTCAAGTTTATTTCCCTATCTAAAATAATGTGTAATTTGTGGTTTCTTAATGGTATTGCCAGACTTTTTAAACACTCTGAATGATTCTTTTATGTGTTGCTGTCCCCAATATGTAAAGATGCTTGTGATAAACTTTTTCATAAAGATACGATGTCTTGCACAACTTTTCCTTGCTTTTCTGATTGGTTACTGAAAGATGAAGTGACTGTGTGCCAGGAACAAGCACACTTATCCTGAACATGAGGAAAAGATTTCCTCAGGACTAGCAGAGACATCTACATGAGTAATGATGAAAATAGGGCACAACTATCTCAAGAGAAATTCAAATCTGGAGTAACAGGGCAAGGCTGTCCAATGTATTCAGTTCCGTCTCTGAGATGAGGACAGAAGTATAATTCACAGCCAATTCATATTTTGCAATAAGAGTGTGGTGTTGCCCATTTAACAGTTTCAACTCTGAGATAACTGGGTAATATTGCCACTCACAGGTAGTTCCAATGTTGGGAAATAGGGCAAAATTTTATTGATGAAATTTAACCCAGGTATCCTGTGCTTTTGCTTTTGATTTCAATTCTCCTTTTCTTTCCAGAAGCACAAAAGGGACATCCTAATGGTGGAAAGTGCATCTTACTGATGTATAGTTACTTCAGTATCTGTTCCTGAAACACCATATTCAAGTGGCATTGCACAAAAATAAGACACGTTTAAAATGGAATATTTAAAAAGATTATATATGATTTTATTTTCTACTCAATTTGTACTCAATATGTTAGAAAATAGGGAGATGTAGCCTCCAAAGGGAACTTTAAATATTTTACACAGTATTTCAGCTTAATTTATGCTGTAAAAGGGAAGATAAATGGACAGAAATCTTATATGTTCAGGTCTTTTTGGTCCTATACCAAGATCAAAATTACTTGAAGTGTGTACAATGCATTATGCCCATATACCAGTAGAACCAGTCAGAATGGAACTAGACCCTTCAAAATTTGAACTCTTGAATGCCCCAAGCAGAGCCCCCCAGATGTTTGTAGAACTGGTAGCAGGTCCAATAGTGGCTCTAGAGATCACTGAGGACATCTCAGAGCCTGGCTCAGCTGCTTCTTCTACTGCATCTTCTTTCTTGGCCACTTCCCCTATACCAGCTATTTATCAATCTATCTATTCCCTATTACCAAAGGAATCCTGTTTTGCTAGTGTAATAAGAAGTGGCCCTTCTTACCATCCCACTGATTCAAAACTTTCTAACGTATGTCCACTTCAAGAAAATTTAAGGGGCAGGTTGTTATAGGAATATATGTTCCCTTCTCCATAATTAATCTGGCCCAGAGTAAACAATTAGCATGGTTTCAATAAGACGTAGTTGTATTCATAAAGCAGTTTCAGACTTTAGCTATGCCTTAGGATCCAATTTGGGCTGATTGTCAAGTATGTTATTTTAACTGGCAGTACCCCTGAAGATAAAGTCCATATATGGGCAACAGCAAAAGCTTAGGCTGATGAAGTGTATGCCTGGGATAATGAAAATGAAGTGAGTACAATTACTGTACAATAGAAGGTTCCTAATGGACAATATCAGACTGGAAATGCAGGTCATGAAAAGTGTAATAATATGATTATTCATCTGATTGAGAGAAAGGGAAAATGCATGAATAAACTAGTCAATTATGAACAGATTTAAAGAAGCCACCAAAAATAGGAAGAAAATTCTGCCTTGTTTCTGGAATGTTTCATTGAATCCCTCTATAAATATATTAATATTGATCCTAGATGATAGGTTGGACAACATATATTAGGAAAGTATTTTATTGTCCATTATGCCCTAGAGATTTATAGAAAACAATTATAGAAAATTGTTAAGAGCCCTATTAATAAACTTTTAAATTTGACCTTTGTAGTCTTTAACAACAGGAACAAAATAGAGCCAACTACCATTGCCCAGAAAGTAATGACTACGGACACAAGAAGAAATCCAATTAATTGCTTTGACATTAGAAAGTAAAATTCTTCCTCCTCAGAGAATCCCCAATAGTCCTCATACAAACAGAGAGAATGAGACTAGATGTCTGCTACCACTCTGGAGAGCCTGGGCACTGGCATCAAACTGCAGAATGAAGACCCTTCATCTGTCATTTGTCACCTTTGCAATGAAGGGAAATACGGGAAGCAAGACTGTCCTCATTTCCAAAAAGAGGAGTAACAAGCTGCTTTCATTTTGGCTGCCCTGGAACATTAAAGGTGCCCAAGGTTTCTAAAAGCCCCTCTTAAAGAAGTAGACCTCACCCTGGAAAATTCTTCAGTAATTCCTGAAGTGGCAGATGAAAATATTAATTTTTATTCTAGAAATTACAGCTTTATTCTGTGCCTGGCTCATATACTCTGTGCTCTTTTCTGATAAAACCTGTGTTGCTACTCATGATGATGTTATCCCTGTGGGCAAACATTACAATGCCCCTAATCTGCTTATTTGGGAATCTGATTTTCCTAGTTTTTGCAGAATGTCCTAGCTCATTTTAGAAAGATTTTTTTGATCATTAGGTGTAAAACTATTTGGCAACAAAACATTCACATCACTTAGTTGGAGCATTAATGCCTGACCCAGTAGATGACACACTTAGAGATATACTTAGAGAAATGTTATCAGAGGTAGACTCATGAGTTTCAGAGATTAAAACCATAGGAAAGGAAAATAATGCCCAATCTGTTGTCATTTTTAAAAAATATGTCATTTTTTAACCTAAATAGTTACTCTCATAAACAACAATATCCTATTAAATCAGAGGCCCACCAGTGGCTTCCATCTCTAAATTCTAAATTCCTCTAACTCTCAATTGCACTTCAAATGTTCTGCACATTGGGCCGGGGATTTAGCTCTGCTGTTTGGTGATCTGCCTCGCAAGCACAAGGACCCAAGTTCGATCCCTGGTACCACAAAAAAAACAAACAAAAAACAAATGTTCTGCACATAAGCCTGGGAAAAGGGACATCCACAGCTGAAAGTGACCCCTTTGAGACTTGGCCTTAGAGCCACATGATACCCTGGGAATCCATGGACTCTGAGAGCAGTGGTACCACTTTCCATCAGTTCTCTCCTGTGAAAGCTAACCTATTGTGTCACCTTGAGTAAAAAGTGCCCAACTGATTGGATTAACATATTTTGGGTGTACCTAAAGGGATTTACTGAATATTCACAATGGATGTGAAAGGCATTACCCAGTAAGCTTGTAGCCTGATAGAATACAAAGGGAAATGACAAACCAAGTCTCACTTCTGTTTTCTCAGAGGTGTGTCATTCTTTACCTGCACCGTGGATATCATCTGCGAGCTTCCAACACAGATTTTTCATCATTTCAGTGCAGAATTTTCAACATTCCACCACAGACTCTTCAGCCTTCCATTGCAGACACTTTGGCCTTCTGGTAGTGACTCACAGGACACATTACAGTGAGCGCTAGGCCTTCTACCTTTGACTGGATACTTTGGCATGCAGACAGCCCTTTTGCACTGTTCTACACCTGACTCTATGGTGGCCATTGTAAGCCTACCTTGTAAATGTTATATATTTATATATCTTATATTAAGTATGCTTCTCTATTGAGTGCTGGCTTATATATCTCCCTTCGGGTTTGGAAGGAGCCACCAGGATGGGCAGCCCAAACTTCCTGCCACTTTTCTCCCTTGGGAAAAAGACAGAGCCATCAGCATGGGCACACACAGTGGAAGCCACCACCATTTATCTTTAAACAGTGCTGTGGCTCCCCCTGATTCCACAGGCAGACATTCCCCCTATTCTCCCTTGGGGAGTTGGCAGGATCAGCCTGTCATTCTAGAGACCAGCTGTGTGGGCCAGCAAGGTAGGAACTTTATGGTCTGATAGGGTGGTGGATGCTGAAATTGCTCACTCCTCTGGTGACTCCTCCATGTTGCAACACAAAATCTCTAGGCAATTAAAGACTACAAGGAGTCCAGCCCTATGAAAGCTTTGGAGCTGATCCTGAAAAGGGCCATCTGGGTGGCTACTCTTCCATGAAGAGTAGAGGCAGGGCTGCTCTGAACATATTTTCCCATGAGGGGATGCAGCTGCATGAAGGCAAATTATATTTTAACCTTAAGTCATAGACAGAAATATGCACCTTAAACAATGTTAACAGAAATCCCCAGGAGGCTATTTTAGGTATTAAAATATTAAAAGCATAAAATAACATGAGGCTTTGTAGAAGCTTATAGAAGTAAATGGTGTTACTTTATAGTACAAAAATATATAGCATCACAAGTCATCATCTTAATACATATTCTTAGAGGGAAAATGCAAATCACATCAAAGCAACTTGATTTTCATGTGCAAATTCATATAAATTCAGCTGTAAAATTGCTAGATATTTATCTTAAACAATTTTGTTGAGGAGGACCTACTGTACATATGGCATATTCACCCATCCAATATCATTGATTTGGAAATTTTTAAGCCTAGAAAGGTTCTCAAGCAAAAATTACAGCAGACTTTATGTGCAGGATCAGCAGAATAAACCCAGGACCCTGGTTCCACAATGTAGGCATGAAAAGCCTATTGACTGTTATATTCTATTAATACCTTAGATAGAGAGAATCTTGAGGGAATGAAAAAAAATTGAAGAGATGGGATTCTGATTCAACTGGTCCTGATCATTAGTTCTGTGAATTGTTCGTTTGCAATCAGGTTTTATAAGTTTGAAATTCTATAGTAAAACCGGGCTGTGAATGCTTTAAAATTTTCCACCTGCTCAGGAAGTATTTCTTGTCTTGATCTGGTGAAAAATAGTCAAAGGTTGGTAAAAACTGCCTACCTAAAACCTCTTCATTATTTATACTCTAACTCTTCTGTTGATAAATAAAATATAATTTAGTACCAAAGACATTTCTATCATAACCATAAATGCAGTTGTACAACTCAGTACCCCATCTTTTTATTGGTTTGAAATGTACTGCATACCATTTTGTTGTAATATTATAAGAAACAAATATGTGCTATCTCAATGGAAGGATATCTTTCTAAATGGTTTGTTCTCAGATTTTGCTGCGCTCAGCAAATCACCTGGGCAGTTTCTTAGATAAGAAAACTCTATGGTCACATGCCAAGAATGATTTATTAAGTATGATATGCAGCCTAGGAATCTGCAATCCAAATGTCTCCTAGATAATCAAAGCATAACTTGTTCTTCAGCTATCCTTGGGGAAATATAGGTCACAGTGGAAATAGAGCATCATTAAGATTTTATAAATCTTAATAAAAAGAATAAAAAGCCAAAAAGAAGACATAACATGGATGATGTAGCTAGCACCAACAGAGGTACTTCAACTTTGAGATCCTCATTTGTATGGTTTATTTAGCCAGAGGGTACTTTTCGCCCACATCCAATAAACATAATAACATTCTACAAGAAAGACTTTATCCTTCTTCTTTTTCTATGTCATGGGTGCTTCTGGAAATAGTTAAACCTCAGGTCTTGTGATTATACTGCCATTGGAGACCTCTGAATGCTACCACATCAATGATACTATGTGGTCTATAAAGGGCAGTAAAAATTGCTCACTCACCTTGTATAATCTTACAGCTGTTTTGCTGTGGGAAGGCTGGTCATCTTTCTTTGTTTAGAGTGGAGATCATTATTAAGATTGGTTTTAGGCTCGGGAGATTACATTGATGGATTTCTTTCCTTTAAGAGTTTCATTTTTATATTTTGATCATATATTAAAATAAAAAAGACAAATTTAAAGATTGTTTAAATTGAGAGTAGAGGCCCTGTGCTTAGTACCTACTAGGCTTTATGGTAATTGGGGAAAATCTAAAAGATAATGGCAGAGACTCCTCACTTTTAAGGCCTGTACTAAATGTACATTTTTATACTTTAAAAGGACATGGAGGGATTACTCTGCTATTCCCAGAGCTTTTTTCTGTTACATTATCCATTATATTTTTTAAATGTCCTTCCTGTTTTGCTTTATGAGTTTTTTTTAATTGAAAATGAATTAGTGAAGGAAGGAAGATGACACAGAAGTAATTATAAGCTTTCATTAGTTAGGGATACAGCCTTACAAAAGTACAAAGAATGTGATGTGACTACATATATAACAGCTGAAATAGCTTAGCAGGTTAGGAATGTTTCAATTCTGTTTTAGGGAGTACATCAGAAGGCATAAATATTGAGCCAAATACTAAAGCAATTAGTAGATGAGAAAAGACTTCAAGTAAAAAGACCAAAAATCATGTAAATAAATCTTCTTTAGTGGATCCCAGTTTTAAGATGGTAGATCAAGCACATTTTTGTTTCTCCTTCTCCACATAGTAGTAAAATGACAGGAAGAACAGAGGGAAACAAATTCTTAAGAGAGGAAAATGTCATTGCATTTTCTGAAAAGGATTGACAGTACTGTGATACCAGTGGATAAATGATTCATGAGGACTCTGACTCAGTGTACACACAGGAGTTATATTTGTAACAGAGATAATAGGACCTTCTTCTCACTGTGGAATTGACACCTCTGAGGAATGACTCGAGGCTAAACAGAGATAGAGATGGCTGACAAAGGGACTGTCTGCAGTTTGTCAGCTCTATGCTGATGTCTGACAGTTACTCTTACATTGAACAGTTTGCCCTCAGGAGTGGGTGGAGGCTCCAAATGTGACTGATATCTACAAGGAAGGAGCAATAGCTTTTCTGCCTTTTCTCTGCTTGTTTCCCTAGATGTGAGGAGAGTGACACCCATTTGAAATATTCTAACCATATGTTCAGAGGACCAGGCCAGGTTTTCCACTCAAAGGTAAGATTTGTGGAGAAGAGACTTACTTAGGAGCAGATGAGAGCCCTACCAGCCACCTGTGCTATCAAGAACTTGTACATATTTTAAGTTAACATCCCTAGAATAAAAATGATACTTTATCTACAATACAAAAATCTGTTATCAAAAAGGAGCAGCAAAAACAAACAAACAAACAAACAAACAAAGAATTAATGAAAAAATTTAAAATATTACCTACCCTAAAAGTATTTGTTAAAATGTGTTTAATAGGGGCAACAGTAGTTTAAGTATGTAGGATTTTAATTCATCAAACTTTCTATCAGGCCCTCTGTAGCCACTGCTTAATGGTAGAAAATAACAAACTGGAGGCATAACATCCATGAAGTTAGAACGATGTTATGCAACAGCTGCTCTTCCTGGGAAATGAGATTAGTACAGCTTATATCTTCTGGTTTGCTCAAATATGTGCAATTTGTAAATGCTTATTTATTCATTTTGTTCTTGCTATCTAAAGAAGAGCTCCTAGGATTATTATAAAGACCATGCCTGCCACATTCATAACATGATGGTTTCATTCCTATACTTTTATAGGGACCTCAGGGTTTAAGAGTACTAGTCCTATAAGAAAAAGCTGTTGTTGAACACACATGGGATATACTGACTTTCATACGCAAGTGGATTACAATTCTCATGTAAAAAAATAACCTACTAATCACTTCCGCTTCTTTTCTTTAAATATGTTGGCTGTGATGGGTCACATGGTGACTAAAGTTTACCAGATTAACACTAAATTCCAGGAAGAAGCCTAAATAAATTAGAACCAGATGGAGGGTAAAGAAAAAAATAGCTGTTGAAGATCTTTTCTTATATTTAACAAACAGGTAACTTCTGTCATCATGAAGACTAATAGTTTTGTAGTCTTAGAAATGAACACAGGTTGTGGTGTAGGTACTGTTGCAGAAAAGACCTGAAGTCTCCAGTTTGAGAGGAAATATAAGACCAAGTTTAAAACCCCACCTTGTTTCAAAAATTGAGATAATTTAATTACTTTTTAATTTTATTTCTCTTACCTCAAGTACAGAAGATTTCCACCTCTACTTCCTTAAATACAGTACCAAAGAATTGTCAGGATGAGTATAAGAGACATTGTCTACCAGACAACCAAGAGAGTAACCTAGGGGAGCTTCACTTTGATCTTGTAGGCATTTACTATCTAATGGAGCCTCCAGGGGGCTCTATCCTTTTTACTTAGGAGCTCACTATTAGTTTGCTAAGGAATTCACAGGTCTCCACTCTGATCTCTTACGAATTTGTAAGGTAGACTCTGGTGTTCCACCCTTCTCTAAAGTGTCATTGGACAACAAGAGGAATTGTTCTAAGGCTAAGGTGGCCTTTGGGGGGCTTCGGTTTTCTAGAAATGCAACAGTGCCTCCACAACATTGGACAGACATTTCTTTCTAGTGCTTAGTCTCACAAAGGATGATTTTTGATCCCACAGACCCACATCCTTCCTTAGGGGACACCCTCTAAAGGAACCCAGATGTAATTTTCTCTCTCTTATGTCTCAGGAAACAGCATGGGGAAACACCATTCAGACCCCAGTCACCGCACCATCAAACCAGGAAATGGTAAAATGTGGGTACAGAATGATAGTCAAAATCAGTGGTGATGAAGCTGTAGCACAAATTCCAGCACAGGCTGTTGGTTATCATTGAAAGTTCTAAAAGGTTTGCTATTACTGGTCTAACTAATATAAATTTATATTTTGCAAAAAAAAACAAAAACAAGATCAATGATGATCCCATCCTCAGGTACCCTACTGTCTCTCAGAATGTTGTGGATCTCTCTAACCTTTATATAGGAATAGGTATCAAGCCTCCAAATGATATAAGGTAAAAATGATAACTCCCAAACTTAGATGTCTGATATGCCCAGTTTATGTTCTCTAAAATTGAAGAATGAATTCTAGGAAAAATATATGTTAAAAGAAGGAAATATTTACTGGGAGGAGAGAATTTATCCCCTGAGAGATAATGGGGTCTCAAGAGTGTAGTTAAGGACCCCACTTTTAATGAGAAAATTTATAAACCATAACCACATTGGTGCAATATGGGTTGAAGCTATGATCAACCAATAAGTTTACAAGTCTTCTCACTTAGGTAATAGTGAACCAATAAGGGATTAACTGTCTCCACTCACAGGCCAGCCAAAGACCTCACGTCTTACTCTGACAAAGAGGATTGAAGAGGCCCAGGTCAATCTGCAGTGGACTTTCCAAGGACATTTTCTGCTCTAAAAAAATCACTGGTGAAACAGGCCATCACAAAAACAAATTAAACTACTATGTTTTATCTTCTTTCTCTGAAAACTCCTACTGCAAATCTATAGGCATAGTGGAATTAGCATGAGCCCTAGTCAGAGCTTCTTTACTCTTTCTCTGACATGTTAATTAAAAGGTCAAATGTTCCAAATGTGCATTTCTCATTCCATATGCCCATGTAACAATCTAGGAATAAAAGGCTTGCTAATAAATAAACAATATAACTCTGAGGGGCAGTATATTTTTCAGTCAGATGATTGCCATTAATTTCAAGGAATACCAAAGGGACATGTCTAAACTCTTTGAAAAATCAATTTGCTGGTGTGGAGACAAGAAAAGTAGCCTGACAGCTTTGAAATAAAAGCTCAGTTTAAACTCTTTACCTTCCTCTCTTTTCTAAACTGGAGCAATTCCCATTAACTTGCAAATGAGTTCAGCAGTTTCTTTTAACTTGCAAATGTCCTTTCAAACCAGTGGATAGATCACCTCTTTTCAACAGTAAAAGTGATTTTTTTCCCAATGAATGGATGATTACCTTCCTGAAAATGGATCTGCTTTTCCTTTTAAATCAATACAAAGGAGATAGATTCACAAATTCTGCTGATTTCCACCACCAAGTACCACATACATATTCTCAGCTGAAAACTGCAACCGATCCCATTTCTCTAAGTGCTTGCCCTCTACTCTTGAGTGTCCACATAATGTTCTACTGAACAAGCATTTCCTGTGCCTCTTACTGACTCATCCTGAAAATTCTTTTTCTAATGACAGGAGTCAGCCAAATTGCCAAACTTTTCTCTGGGCTAGGAGTTTAAGTTTCTTATTTTAACTTCAGGGATGTCCTTAAACCCTGTCTGATGAATGGTTAAATCCTCCGAAAAAATAAGCCAAAATAAAATTCTTCTCATTTAACTTGTAGATATCAGATATTTTATCCCAGAAACAGTAAAGACAACCAATGCTGAATGCAAGGACTAGAATTCGAAATTGTATAGTGAAAAATATTCATTGACCAAACTGTAGTCAGGCTGTTCTGAACTTTCATTTAGACTAGACTCCTAGTTTATGAATCTGCATAGCCTAGTTTTCACAATTTTCCTAAATTGGAATTTGAGTAAAGTTTTGAAGAATGATTCTGAACGTTTTAAAGAATGATTCTTAAGTCAAGCAGTGTCATATAAATGGTTCAGTGCTCTATGAAGGGTGTGGAAGGAAGAACTGTTTATAAAGTGCTTTTGGACACAAAACACAATATTTTTATCTGTTTAAAAGAGAATGTTCTTACTTGGAGGTGAGTTGGCAGTTTTCAAGTTTCATTTTATTGTGAATAGGAAGTTTTTCAAATTTTGTTTACATAGGAACTCAAGGGCTAGAGTTATCTCAGCTTAATGGCCTCCTAATTAATTATTTTAATAGAAGGGCATTCCTAATAATCTTGTCACCTAACCAAATTCTTTGTCACTCACTGTCCTCCAGATGATGTCTGATTAGTTTGGCCTGCCTCATCAAGAATTCCCCCAAACCTAGTTTAGCCATGATCCCCTTTCAGCCCTCAGTAATTTTCCAGCCACTTATCTCTACCCTGTTCCTTGGCTATAAAAGTTCACTTTTCTTTATTATATTAAAACTCAATCTGTGTTCTATACTGAGTTAACTTTTGCTCTATTACAATAGTTACTGCATAAAAGTATATTTACTATTTTACTGTCCAGCTCTGTTTAATCTTTAGCAGTTGTCTTTATGATCTTAAACACTATACTATTTTAATGTTTTTAGACATGAGTAGGAAAATGAATGAATGTAATAATTCTAAAGCCATTTTTTATACAGCAAGGCTCAATCTAGTCACAGGATGAAACTAATACAGTTACACCATATTTTTTACTAAAAGAAGATCCTTTAATAAATGACAATCTCACAAGGACGTCAGGAACTAAAAATAAGTGAATGTGTTCTATTAGCCTGATTTACAAATTATATTATCACCAGATCAAAGGACCTTATGTTCAGTATCAACATTATAAGCACATATTTAAAGAATTGTGATAAACTAAATTATTCTTGTTACAATTCCCTTAATACAATATACTATTTCCATTAAAAATTTTACAATATCATTTCCATTTTTTCATTTTCTCAGATTTTTTCTTTTCCCTTATTTCCTTTCCCCTATCCATCCCATTTTACCTGCACCTTTAGCCCTTTTCTTCCTATTTCACATTGTCAATTACACCATTAGGATTTTATTTACAATTACAGTTTTTCATACCAGAGAAACTATTTGGTATTTACACATGTGTGACTTATTTATTTCACATAATTCATACCAGAAACTATTTGGTATTTACACATGTGTGACTTATTTATTTCACATAAGAGTATGACCTCAATATGCATCCATTTTCCTATGAATGGGGAAGGAAGGAGAGGGTGAAGGGAGGGCAGGGGTATGGGGAAAATATGAGAACCAAGATCTGTCATGTAAAGGTACAAGATCTCAATGAATGTAACTGTACTGCATAACTAAAGAGCACCAATAAAATCAATGAGAAAAAAATACACCATATACTACCTGAAAAAATAAAAGTAATGAAAACTTCCCTTATGATTCATTTTTTTAAAAAGGGAAGATAAGAAATTCAACCCTAAACTCAATTAAGAAATTATAATTCTTATATTCATTAACAACATATGCAGTTAATATATACAATAAATTTTAAGTTTAATTAAGCTCTAAATTAAAATTTTGTGTTATAAAAATTCAAATCTTTTTAATGTTTTAAATACAATAATTTTCATGACTGAAAACTATTCAAAACAGAATTACTTTTTTATGTACATATACTTTGAAATGTTCTATGATGAATAATAAAATATTTTGTCATAAATCATATGTACAGGGCTGGGGCTTTCACTCAGTGGTTCAACTGCCTGCCTTGCAAGCTAAGGTCCCAAGTTCGATTCCCAGTATAACAAAATCATGTGTACAAGAAAAGTAGTATGAAATAATCATAAAGACAGGTTTTGAAGTATTAATTGCCAGGTTTGTTTGTTGAGTCTTATGTAAGTTCAAATGTAATTTGGCTAAGTATCATCTGCTTCTCCTCACTATTAATTATATTTAATTATTTTATAACATAAAAATTTATATTCCCATTAGAGACATAAGAGATTTCCAATTTCCCTGTAGCCTTACTGTTGGAAAATATTGTCCATCTTTTTCTAATATAATTGATCAGAAATGTTCTATCAGCTAAATTTGATCTTGGATTTCTTATTCCATATAAAAATTAATCATTGTATTGATGTGCATTTTTTGTACAATACTGATCACAATTTTGAACTGTATAATTATGCAAATTTTGAAAATTGCTCACAACTGTATAATAAGAAGCACATAAGATCTGGAACTACAAACAGATCTGGAAAGCAGTGGTGTGTTGACCGGAGAGGAATGGCTTCAGGCAGGCTGACTCTGACCTCAGCCACTTGGGCACAAAGGACCAAGACAAAGCCCTTGCCTGGAATAAACCTACACAGGCACACAAGTATCAGCCAGAGTTCAGCCACAATACTATAGGTTAGTGCATGCAGATCTCAGCAAGCAGCAGTATAGAACAGAGCAGCATGGCTTCAAAAAGGTCCAGCCAGCACTCCACCCAAACCCCTGCCACATGGGCACACAGGACCAAACCAAGGGCCAGCCTGGAAAAGAGCTGCGTATATGTTTAAAGAAATAGCCAGAGGCTCACCCCAATACCATCAGTAAGTGCACAGAGACCATAGCCAGCAGCATGCAAAGAAACCAGGGACTATAGTGCACAGCACCCAGCCAAAATCCCTTCCAGACAACAGCTACAAAGGGAGGCTGGCCCTAGACAGGTACATCTAGATACCATTCAAAATGTGCACAGTCCCCAGACAAAAGCCAGCCTAGACCACAGGTCAGCTCAGGGATCCAGAAGACAACCCTTCAGTAAACAGGAATTGGTGCACTGGTGAGTAGCAGAAAAAAGTCCACTCAGTGTCTTGCTGGCAGTTGAAGACGATTGGGTGAGGAAAAAGTTGCCTCAACAAAAGCCAAGTAGCTTGCATCCACTGAAATGACAAGACGCGTAAAGAAGTTTCAAAATCTGACTTCCAGATCACCAAAGGCAACCCCAAGGGGCAATGAGATGGAACAATATGATACTCAACCAGCTGGAATCCCTAAACTACCAATGAAAGATGATCCAGAAAAAGCGAAATCAGAAAGAACTTATCAGTTAAGAACAGAGATTTTCATCTTTTCATTCTCTCACATTTTTTTCTTTTCCCTTTTTTACTCTTGTAGATGGGGAGGGGAGGAAGGGGTGAAGGGAGGGCAGAGGTAAGGGGAAATAATGAGAATTAAGACTTGTCATGTAGAGGTACAAGATCCCAACAATGAATATAACTGTACTGTATCCCTAAAATGTACCAATAAACTCAATTAAAGCTGAAAAAAAAAAGAAATATACTAGTCAATGACTAGGGTGGCTGACCACCCCCCCCCCAAAAAAAAAGAACAGAGATTGTGCACATAGTAGAAGACATGATTAATAAGTCTAGAGAAGACACAAATTAAAAAAATATAAAGGAGCTGAGAAACATGATGGAATCCAAGCATAGGAAAAAATGGAATCCATAAAACAGATGCAAACTGATTTCTAAGAGATTAAAAACTCCATTGAAAGTTACACAGCAGAATCATCCAAGGTGAAGACAGAAGTTGAGATATACAGATAGGATTAGAATTAGTGACCAGGAAGAGAACAATTTCTTAAAAATAGTAAGGGGCCATGAGATATCATTCTAGCAGCTCCTAGATGATGCAAAGAAGAACAGCAAAAGACAGAACAGAGTCAATGAAGATGCAGGAGAGAGTGCAGGTGATATTTAAAAAGGCTGTTCATAGAAGTAATTGCAGAAAACTTCCCAATCAGGGGAAAAGATCTTGACATACAGATAAATGAGACATATAGGA
This sequence comes from Fukomys damarensis, assembly GCF_012274545.1. Lineage (NCBI taxonomy): Eukaryota > Metazoa > Chordata > Mammalia > Rodentia > Bathyergidae > Fukomys > Fukomys damarensis. Next base: position 71,302,957 of record NW_022900951.1, read on the forward strand.
CTCCAACTAGCTGTTATAAAAAAATGTATACCTAGGCATATAATAGTTAAGATTCCAGAAATGCAAAAGAAGAACAAAATTCTACAAGCAGTTAGAAAAAAGAAACAAGTTACATACAAAGGAAAGCACATGTAAATCACAGCAGACTTCTCAACACAAACCCTACAGGCAAGAAGAACTTCGACTGAAGTATTTCAAGCCCCAAAGGTAAACATACTCCACCCTAGATTGATAAAACCTTCAAAACTCTCTTTCAAGATTGATGGAGAAATAAGATACTTTCATGACAAAGATCAACTGAGGAAATTCATTAATACAAAACCAGCCCTCCAAAAAAATGTTAAATATCCTAGGAAAAGACATTGAGGATCACAACCCCAGGAAGGCTAGCACAGTGAATCTATCAGGGGCAGTAAGAAATTAAATTCAAAAGAGGAGAGTCCAACAAAAAGAAAATGTCATAACAAGGATTAGTCAATAAATATCAGTTATAACCATCAATGTTAATGATCTGAATTCACCAATCAAAAGAAATAGACTGGCATAATGGGTCAAGAAGCAAGATCCAACATTTTGTTGCCTAGGAGAAACACACAATTCCAAAAGAAACTCATAGACTAAAAGTTAAAGGGTGGAAAATGGTATTCTATGAGGCAGGAACCTGAAACAAAGCAGGAGTAGCTACCTACAAGAGACACACTTGATTCAAAAAGAAACCATAGACTGAAAGTAAAAGGGTGGAAAACAATACTCCACATGATAGGAAGCTGAAAAAAAGCAGGAGTAGCTATGATACATGCAGATCAAATAGATTTCAAGCCAACACTGATTAAGAGAGACACAGAAGGACACTACATTGTTGCAAGGGGAAAAATCCAAGAGGAAGAGATGACAATCATAATTATATATGTATTAAACACTAGTACACCCAACTATATAGAAGAAATACAAATGGACAATAAATGTCAAAGAAGCATTAACACAACAGTCAAATAGATCAACTAAACATAAAATAAACAATGAAATATAGAACTCATTCAAACTCTTGAAAAAATGAATGTAACAGAGTTTTACAGTGTTAAAAAACACAAAAATCATAAGTCACTCATGTTTAAATACCAATTAGATTTTCTGGGGTGAAAAACTATAATAGTATGTAAGATCCTAATGAGATAATTGACAATGTGAAATAGGAAGAAAGGGGCTAAAGATGTAGAGAAAGTGAGAAGGGTAGGGGAAAGGCAATAAGGGTAAAGAAAAAAATAGAAGAAAATGAAAAAATGGAAATAAAGTGTTTGTAAACAGGTAGAGAAGGAGGGAGTGAAGCTAGGGCAGGGACAAGGGAAAAAATGAGAACCAAGACCTGTCATATAAAGGTACAAGATCCCAATAATGAATGTAACTGTACTGAATGCCTAAAATGTACCAATAAACTCAATTTAAAAAATCAGAATACACATTCTTTGCAGCTGCACATGGGTTGTTATCCAAAATAGATCACATCCTTACTCATAGAACATTTATATATATGTGCAAAGGAATTTAAGTCATACCATGTATATTACCAGTCTATAGTGGAATGAAATTGCAGATCAATAGCAAAAAAACAGCAAGAATTTCATAAACAGATGAAAATTGAACAGCACACTACTGAACAACCACTGGGTCACAGAGGAAATTAAAGTAGAAATCAGACAGTTTCCAAAACTAAATGATGATATCAATACAACATATCAGAATATATGGAACACATTGAAAGGAAACATATGAGGGAATTTCATAGCATTGAATAGTAGTATTAGGAAAACAGAATGAGCTCAATTAAACAAACATGCTGAACCTACAACTTCTAGAAAGAAAAGAGAAAGACAAACACAAAGTTGAACCAAGGGAGGAAATTATGAAGATCAGAGCAGAAATCAATGTAGTGTAGACTAAATACAAAAAATATCAGTGAATAAAAGAGTTGGTTCTTTGAAAAAATAAACAAAATTGACAAACTCTTAGCCAACCTTATTTAAAAAGGAAATAAAAGACCCACATCCATGCAATTAGAAAAGAAAAGAGTGAAAGAAGACCTAAATATTCTAAACAACTTATAATCAATCAATCAAATTGAAAACATTATGAAAACCTTACCAACTAACAGAAGCCCAGGCCCTGATGGCTTCTTGGCTGAATTCTACAAGACATTTAGAGAGGAACTACTGCCACTCCAGCCACTCTTCAATGAAATTGAAATGAGCAATACTCCAAAATTCAGCCATGGAAGCAAGCATCACCTTGATCCCCAAAGTAGAGAAAGACCCATTCGAAAAATAGAACTATATGTCAAACTTACTAATGAACATAGATGCAAAAATCCTTAATAATATACTGGCAAATAGAATGCAGAAGATCATCAAGTAGATTATATGCCCTGATCAAGTGGAATTCATCTCAGTGATGCTGGGATGGTTCAACATATGCAAAACAACAAATGTAATACACTGTATTAATAGAGCCAGGGACAAAAACCATATGATCATGTCAGTAGATGCAGAAACAACATTTGACAAAATCCATGATAAAAACACCACAAAAAATTGGAAGAGATGGTATCTATCTCGATCTGAGAAAACCCACCTGTGAAAAAACAGCATTTAATATCATACTAAATGGTCAAAAACTGAAATCCTTCACACTAAAATCAGTAAGAAGACAAGAATGTCCACTATCACCACTCCTGTTCAATATATATTTTTGGAAATGTTAGACATAGCAATTAGACAAGAGAAAGAAATAAAAGGAATGAAGATAGGAAATAAAATTTAAATTGTCACCATTTGGAGATGACATGATATTCTATATAGAAGACCCCAAGAACTCCATCAAAAGCTTTCTAGATTTAATAACCATATTCAGTAAAGTAGCTGGATGCAAGCTCATATCAGAAAAATCAATAGCTGTCTTGAACAGTAAGAACGGACTAACTGAGAGAGAAATGCAACAAACAATTCCTTTCACAATAGTATCCAAAAAATTGAAATACCTAGGAATCAAAATAGCAAATGAGCATTCAAACAACTGAAATATATAAGAATCAACCTAACAAAATAAATCAAAGAAGTCTACTCTGAAGACTATGACACTACAAAAAAAGAGATGCAAGACAATATCAGGAAATGGAAAGACATTACTCCTTTTTCCTGTGTAGAAAGAACCAACATAGTGAAAATAGCCATGCTTCCAAAACTGCTATATAGATTCAATGCAATCCTAATTGAAATTCCAGGCACATACTTCATGGACCTTGAGAAAACAATCCAAAAATTTATTTGAAACAAGAAGAGACCTAGAATAGCAAAAGCAGTTCTAGGCAATAAAGACAAGGTAGGTGGTATCACAATCCCCAACTAAAACTATACAACAAAGCTAGTGTGATAAAAACAGCATGGTCCTGGCAACAAAACAGACTTAAGGACCAGTGGAACAGATTACAAGATGCAGAGACAACTCAAGTCACACGCAACCACCTCATCTTCAACAAAGTAGAGAAACACCTTCAATAGAAGAAAGATAGCCTCTTTAATAAATGGTGCTGGATAAATTGGGTTTCAACTTGCCAAAGATTAAAGCTAGACCCGTATCTCTCACCATGAACTACACTAAAATTAAAGTGGATTAAAGATCTAAATATTAAATCAGAAAACTAAACCAGCTGGAAGAGAGGTTAGGTAGAACTCTTGAAGATATTGGCGTAGGAAAAGATCTCATGAACAAAACCTCAGTTGCACATGAACTAGCACAAAGGATCAACAAGTGGAATCTCTCCTTATTTTAAAGCTTCTGCACAGCAAGAGAAACCACCAGCAGCATGACGTGACAACCCAGTGTGGAAAAAATATTTACCAGCTGTTCTTCAGACAAAGGTCTAATATCTAGAATATACAAATAATGTTTAAAAATCAGACCTCCCAACTTTAAAGACCCAATCCAAAAATGAGCATCTGAAATGAAGACATTTCTCAGGCAAAAAAGTAGAAATAGCAAATGAACATGAAAAAATGTTCATTATCACTGATTCTTTGAGAGAGGCAAATGAAAACATCACTGAGATTCCACCTCACCCCAGAAAGAATGGATGCTATCATGAAATCAACCAATAATAAATTCTTGTGGGGCTGTGGGGATCATATTTCTCTGCTGGTGGGAATGTAGACTGTTGCAACTACCATGGAAATCCATATGGAGATACATCAAAGAACAAAGATTGGAAGTTCCATTTGACCCAGCTATTCCCTTGCTGGTATCTTTCCAAAGGAATTTTTAAAATCCTACCATGGATGGGGATTTAGCTCAGTGGTGTTGCCACCTGCCTTGCCAGCACAATGTCCTGAGTTCAATCTCTGGTACAAAAGCAAACAAACAAACAATTAAACAAAAACCCCAAACATCCCACAGTAAAGTATGTGTACCCATCTTTATAGCAGCAGAGTTTGTAGTAGCTAAAAATTGGAAGCAGACAAATTGTCTCTCAATGGGAGACTGGATAAAGAAAATATGTTCTTTTTTATAAAATTGACTACTCCTCAGTCATAAATAATGAGAAATTAGAGTCATTTATAGCTAAATAGATGCACATTGAGGCCATAATGTTAAGTGAAATAAATATGACACAAGTGTAAATACTGAATAGTTTCTGTGGTGTGAGAAACTGAAAGTGTAAATAAGGAGTAAAAGGATAATGGATAAAATGAACTAGGAAGACAAAGGGCAAAGGGCAAGAGTACGGGAAAGGAAAGAAGGGAATGTAATTAATACGAGAAATGGAAAAAATGGAAAGAAAGTCTTTGTAAATATGGAGGAGTGGAGGGTTTGAAGGGAGGCCAGGAGAATGGGGGAAAAATAACAGAATAGATTATGAAAAGCTACAAATTTTCAATGATGAATGCCTTTATATTGTATACCTAAAATATAAAAAAAATTAATAAAAAAGAATCACCACAGGACATAAAACAATTAAATTATACTTAAAGTCTTTCTTGTGCCCTTTGCAATATTTTTCGTTTGCTCCAGCAAACAATCAAATTAATATCTATGGTGTGTCTCAAATTCATATGAATGTTAACATATAAAATGCATCACACCTGTGTCACACCTCATACTTGTCACTATGTTTTCAATATTCATCCATGTTTTAGGATCTAATATAAAGTTAATGTTTCTTGATGAGTGGTATTTTGTTGTAATAATACAATATACTATTAATTATTTATCTCTCCATCTACAAATATTTATGCATTATCTCTAGTTTGTGATAATGATAAAAACCACTGATTATTTATGTAGAAATTCAATTGAAAATATGTTTTCATTGGAGGAGATAAAAGAGAGTAAAATTTCTAGGTTATTGTTCATGTGTTTTAAGTTTGCAAGATGTTTATAAACTTTTCTAAGACTGTAATAACTTTTAAGTCCCTATACAAAAGAATTATACTTCCCTTACAGACTTACCCTATATTTTATATTTTCAGTACTTTCTATTGTATTAATTCCAGTTGGCTTCTTGTCATTTTCAAATTTCTTCTTTCCAAAAGAAGAAATTTAAAACTTAATATTTTGTTATATTTTGACACGTTTGAATCTGTATAACCACAACTAAATCAAAATTTACAAGAATTTTTGTTTCTCACAAAATTCCATTGCGCCATTTCTTTACAGTTATTCCTTCATTGCTCTTTTATTCATGTGTTCTCTTTTGCCATTTTTTTGTCTTTTGAATAATTTAAAATAAATTGAATTATATGGCATAAAGCATTTTCAGGTTGGATTTGTTTTCCATTTAGCATATTATATTGAAATTCATCCTGCACTGGGGATGTATCTCACCGGCACCATGCCTGCCTTGCAAGCACAAGGTCCTGAGTTTGATCCCTGGTACCTCAAAAAAAAAAAAAAAAGAAAGAAAGAAATTGATCCATATTTTTGGGCATTTAATATAACTATTTACCTTGTTGCGGAGTTTTCCAAGGGATGGCTACACCACTCTGTGATTTATTCAATTACCTGTTGAAGAGGGCCGAAGATTAGCTCAGTGGCATCGCACCTGCCTTGGAGCACAAGGATCTGAGTTAAAACTCAGGAACAACAACAAAAAAATAGAACTAAAGAATCAATTACGAGTTAAAGAACATTTGCAATGCTTACACTTATTTGAGGTCATTATTAAACCTACTATAAACTATTATGTCCAAGTTTTTGTCTGAATATGTTACATTTTTTATTAAATTTTCTGTTAAATAATAATGTTGAGAATTTCATGCACTTATTCATTATTTATATATCTTAATTGTATAGCGTTTGTTTAAGTCTTTTGGCTACTTATATTGCTTTATTTTCTTAGTAATTTTTCAATTGAAATAGTTATTTAAATATTCTCAAAATACCAACATTTTTATATAAATATTGTGAATATTTTATAGGCAGTCTGCAAATTGTTTTTCATGGTCTTCCCTATTATTGAAGTAAAATTAAAATTTTAATAAAATACTGTTAAACACAACTCTTCTGTGCTTTGTCCTAAGAAATCTCTCATTGTTGTGAAGTATTCTTTCTTATTTCTCTTAGAAATTTATAGTTATATCTTTTGTGTTGTTTTACATACTATAAAAATTTCTTTAAATCTTATCTGTAGTGCAAGAAGTCAAAGTTCAAAAATAAACTAGTTCTATATGTCAATTTTTGGATGACTATTATCTATTTTACTGATCTATTTGATTATTCTTATTACAGTATACACAGTCTAGGAAACTGTAACTATATAGTTAGGCTAAAAATTACAAAGTACAAGTCCTCCAGATTCTCTTTCCAAGTACTTTTACCTATTTTGTCTTTGGTATTTCCACATATATTTTTATATCACCTTGTTAATTCATACAATTTCTACAAAAATATGTTTCAATTTTTATTTATACTACATTAAATGTACAGAACATATAGGAAGAAACTGATGTCTTATCAATATTAGTGTTTCAACCGATGAATAAAAATACGTATTTCCATTTCCTTATGTGTTCCATTTTTCCCAACAAATACTTGTTGTTTTACACATAAAAGTATTGAGCAACTATGGCTGAAATTTCTATATATGTCATTGGTTTCCATGCTTTTTGAAATAGCATTTTAAATGTATTTCCTAATGATTTGCAAGAATTTAGAAACAATTGTTTTATATTAACTTCAAAATATAACCTCAAAATAGTAACCTTAGTTGTAACAGTAATTTTTGGACTGCTTAGTAAATTTCAAAAAATATGATACCTATGAAAACATAGTTTTGATTTGCTTTCTAATCTTTACTTCAACGCTATTTCACTGGAAATATCATACTAGATAGGATATTTAGTACAATGTTGCTTATGTAAATGTTGTTAGATTTAATTTGCTCCAATTATGTTGAGGAATTAAGTATGCATCTTTGTATGTGAGATACATTAAAATACATTTTGCTTTAGGTTATATCCATGTCAAAATCTGTACTTACCAACATTTTTGCCTTAAAATAAACTGAGTTGTTCCCCTTAACCATTTTCAGAAACTGTTTATATGATGTGGTTGTATTTCCTTCCTTAAACATTTCATGATATTTACTTGTGAAATGATGTGACTGCTCCTTTCTAGGGTGCTTTAAAGTTATGATTTAAATGTCATTGTTGTTTTGGTGGTTTTCAGCTTTAAAAAAAAATTCCTCCTAGCTGGGTGTGGTGCTGTACAATTATAATACCAACATTTGAGTGGCTGAGGCAAGAGAATTGAGGCCAGAAAGGGCTACATAGTCAGTTCAAGGCCAGCCTGAATTACATAACAAGATTCTGTCTCAAAAACAGAAAGTAAAATAATTAAAACAAAATTTTAAATAAATCATTCTTTCATGAGTTACTATATTGTATTTTTTTTGCAGTTGTTATTGGGAATCAAACTCAGGACCTTGCACTTGCCAGGCAGTTGCTGCACCACTGAACTACATCCCCAGTGCTATATTTCATTAACAAGAAATTTTTTATGGTATCTATCTTATTAGCATTGTTCTGGTATTTTTATATTGTGGATAGTTTCTTTTCAAAGTCATCAAGGTCTAGAATGTTAATTATAATTTAATTAACTTAATACTGATGTTATTAAGTTGTTTTTCATCTTTTCTTAAAATTTTCATTCTAGATAAGAATGTATTAATCCATTTGAAAAGATAAGTGTTTGGTATCTTGATTCTTTTTATATGTACTTCATTTTGTTGATTGTGAATAAATAGTGTAATTATAAAAAGTATAATTGTATCCCATCCGATCCACCATGGAGATCATTCATGCTGATTCATGAGAGGCTTCAATTCTTCTGTGCAGCTTGGTGACCTTGCTCGTGCATTTTTGTTCTCCCTCTGAGGGGGGCATCTCAGTCCTGGGCTCTCAGTGGATCTGTCGGCCACCACATGTGGGATGGGTCACCTAGGTACAGCTGGCCCATCACTCTCAGTAGGGGTGCTACCACCTATCCTCTGTGACATTGGTGGTTCCACCAGTGTTATCCATGGTTGCACATTCTGGGACAGCAGCAGCAAGGTTGCATCACTGTCTGTCATTACAGAAGCAAAACCTGTCAATTTATCAAAGCAGTGGGCCATTCCATTTGCCCTCTTGGACATCTTTCAAAAGGACTTGTCGTTTCTGGGCCTTAGCCATGGCATCTGTATGCCAATAGAGCATAGCAAGTGGTTGTGTGGAATTTGTTACAAAATTTTAAAAATTAAATACAAAAACAGGTAAGTCCATATGGGATTCTGGAGGCAGTTGATTCACCCTTTTGATTGTTTAAGTAATTTATGTTTGAAAGTAGCATGGGCTCATTCTACTGTGGCGTGCCCTTGTGGATTATATGGGATATGAGTACTATGTTTATCAAGTCAAATTTTAAAAAAATGAATAAATTCATTAACAGGTGATAGATCATTGCCAGTCTTAATATAATTGAACACTCTTATAGCATTAAAAGCTGACCAGCAGTGTTGTTTAACATGATGCCCTTTCTCACCAAAGTGACATGTGCCATGCATCATATATGAAAATATATTTAAAGAAACATGACAAATCAAGACTTCCCAAAACAGGAGACTTTAGTCACATCTACCCGCCAAATCATATTACTGGCTAGGCCTTGAGGATTAGTTTCAGTTAGAATGGGATGTGGAATCTGCTAGCAACTAGGACAGGTTATCTGACTATCTGTCCTGCTTGAGCATAAGACAATTGAAAATTGTTTCACAGTGTTTTGGAGTTTTGGTGGAAATAGCTGTATCACTTCTTAGCCTGAACAAAGGCAAGAAATTCTATTAGCTGATCCACTTTGTGCTGCCATACAAAATTTGCTCAGAAAAATTGGTTTGTGATTGAATATATCAAATATAAAAGGGAGCAGTTCTTTGACATATGGCCTTTTGTAATCTTAAAAACAAATTTAGTAATTTAGGTTCTAAGCTACAGAAGGCCATAGCTCTTTCCAATCTTTGAGCCACACAAGAGGAATTACTTAAAATATTAAGAGGTTAGAAAGAAAAATGTTTTACCACAAATAAAATGACTAGCAACTCTGACCTCTGAGTAGTGAGATCAGGTATATGAAACACATAGCTAAAGGAAGAGCTCCTGCAAATTGCTCCATGGCTTTTAGAGGATCCATCAGTGAAATAAGATAAAGCACCATACAATGGCTGAATTTGAGTAATGTTGGGAAGAATAAATTCATGCTGTGCAAAAAACTGGAACAGAGGATCACTAAGATGCTGATTATCTGTCTGTCCAATGAAATGTGCAAAGGCTACTTGCCAATACAAGGCAGTTTGCAACAGTGTCTGCATCTGAACCTTAACAATTGGAATAATGATAAAATCAGTATCAGCACCAAATAATTGTTTGGTACAATTACAACCCAATGAAACTGTTTTTGTAATCTTCTGTAGATATAATTTTAAAGATTTCACTAACTGGTTAGATTAAAACAACCTTTCCATGGGAATGACCTGATTCCCATGCCAATGTCCTATTAAACCTGTAGGTGAATGGGGAGTGTTAAACACAAACAAATTAACTGGATAGTAATAGATTATGTGAAAAACTGGATGGTTATATATGTATTGTTTCATTAATTGCAACTTTTTTCATGTCTCTAGATTAAATTTTAGAGGGAAATCAAGATCAGAATCTCCCTATAATACTTCATATAAATTTCACAGTTGAAAAGTTGCTAACCTTATTTTAGGTCTAATCCAATTAATATCACCTAATAATTTTTGAAAATAATTTAGTGTTTTAAATTTGTCTGTCCTAAATTGTATCTTTTGTGGCTTAACAGATTGCTCTACCAACAAGGTACCCAGATATGTATAAGGCACAGAGAGTTGAACTTTTTCAGGTTCTATGGACCATATAAAATGCATTAAATCCTACTTTGCAACAGCAAAGGCTGTGAGTTTAGCTGCTGTGTATTCCCAGAAATCAATATATCATCCATATAAGGACTAAATATACTGTAAGAAACTATTTGCAAGTAGTCTGAAGAGGCTTCAATACAAAAAGCTGTCACAAGTTGGGGCTGTTAGCCATCCCTTGAGGCAAGACAGTCCACTGAAAGCGCTTCATCAGTTCTTTAAAATTCACACTAGGTCCTGCAATGGCAAATCCAGGTTGGTTAGGTCTGTTGACCACAAAGGGAAGTTAAAGAAGCAGTCTTTTAAATCTATAGCTATAAGTGGCCACTTCTGGGGAATAGCTACTAGGTTTGGTAAACCAGGTTGCAGTGCCTTTGTGGGAATGAGCCTTTCTTTAACTTCCCCTAAGTCCTGAAGCAAAAGCCATTTGCCTGATCTTTTAAGAATGACAAAGATGGGCATGTTTCAGGGCACCACAGATGGTTCTAAATGTTCTTTGTTAAGTTGTTCTAATAGAAGTTGCTCTAAATGGTTAGTTTCTCCTGCATTACTGGCCATTGATCAACAAAAATTTGGTCATTTGGTTTCCGTTGTAAAGGAAAAGCTGTCTTGGATGGACAAACATCTTCAATAGCCTGAACTAAAAGTTGTTATCATATCCAATTCCAAAGTGATTATTTTTCTTTTATTGTTCTATAGGCTGCATTCTTCCCTGAATTTGTTTGCCTAATCCCTTTCCTAGTTCACATTTCATTTTAGATATTATTTGTCACACTGGAGAGGTTTTAGGGGACAAAGTAATTACCATGACTCTATATTCTCTCAATAAATCTCAGAAGCATTAATTTACAGGTATGGGAGCTATGTAAGGAGAAATGTGTCCCCATTGACCATCAGCCCCTTCATAAGGCAAAGGCATGGAGCTTTCCAAAACATTTTGGGGGCACCAAGGCCTACAGAGATGTTTTATCTGGCTAGGTTCCCAAGCCAATATCCAAAATGATGAGGCAGAGCCAGGCGTGGTGGCGGATGTCTATAATCCCAGCACTCAGGAGGCTGAGGCAGGAGGATCACTGTGAGTTTGAGACCAGCCTGAGCTACATAGTGAGTTCCAGGTCAGTCTCAACTACATAGTGAGACCCTGTCTCAAAAACCAAACAAAACAACCAACAAAACAAACAAAATGATTAGGCAATGATGGATACATGTGCACCTGTGTCTATTAGCCTTGTAAAGAATTTTTTATTTAATTTGATTTTACAGGTGAGCTGATTTTGGAAATCTTGGTTGAAGTAAATTTATTTTTTGAAGGATTTCTGGCTAGGGATCCTCTCAGGAATTTTTTTTTTTTTGGTGGTGCTGGGGATCAAACTCAGGTCCTTGTGCTTGAGAGGCAGGCATGGTGCAATGAGCTAAATCCCCACCCAACTCTCAGGAATTTTTTTTTAACCAGAGATCGAACTCAGGACCTTGTGCTTGCAAGCCAGGTACTGTGTTGCTGAGCTAAATCACCAGCCCTTCTCAGGAATTTTTAAGGCTAACATTATTTAATCTTGGTTTAGGCAATATGAACAATTGAACAATACATCTCCTTATTCAATTACCTAAAGTCCTGTGGACCTAATAGGAACACAGAATTCAGTTACAATCAGAATCAATAATAGAATAACAGTAATGCCTTTCAAAGTTAGAGATAATTTTTCAAGTGTTAAACTAATCATCCTAGGCAGTGGGTGCCCATAAATTCCTGTGGGTACAGATATGGGATTTTTACCCCCCAGCAGATCAACTTTCTGTGCAGCAGGAAGATCTAATCCTGAGCTGTTGAATTTTCCCCTGTCAAGGAAAGAAATGTCCCTCCAGTCACCCATGCTGTCTGATTTTTTATTTTTGCATGGATGTGTACTTAGTACAGCTCAGAGTTACTGGAGTAGCCTAGCTTTCTTCCCTCATTGCTTTTCAGGCCCAGGGAAGGACACAAATCTAATTTCCCAGCAGCAATCCACCACCATCCTTATCATATTTGGAGTGGCAGTCTTTGGTCCAGTGAGTGCATATTTTTGCAGTGAGAGCAAAGGCCAGTGAGTAAATTACTTTCTTTGGATGCCTGATTCAGTGGCTCCAGATCAGCTTGTAAAGCCACTTTCATTTTGCAGTTTTTTTCTGACATGCTCTGATTTCCCACAATTAAAACATTTAAAATCATTATGTGCCCCAAATAAATGTTGGGAGGTGGCTTGAGCCATCAGAGCTGAATTGTATGGAGGAGACCCAATATACTGACAGGCCTTAATGTATGCTCCAAGATCACTAGAGGAACAAACAGTATTTATTGCCTTTTTGCAATACCGATTAGCATTCTCATAGGATAACTGTAAAATCAGGATGTTTGCTGCCTGGAAATTAGAAATCTGCCTTTTAACTCTTCCTTGCAGCTTCACTACAAATTGCATGTAACATTCTTCAGGTCTCTGCATGTTTTGAGTAAAAGATCATGAAGACACACAGTCAACTGGCACAGAAGGCCAAGCTCTCCATAGGAGGCCCTCTAGTTGGTGAAAGAGTAATGCTGGGCAATGAGCTACTTTGTTTAAATTTGAAGTCACCCATGATTGATAACATGTCAATAGTAACTTCTCTCAACTGAGTATCTCCTTGGGCATTCTTATGAGTCTGCTCTCTAATTAAGAAACACAGTTCCACTTTGAAGTGGAGATACTGAGCAGGCGATAGGCATGTTTTTGCAATATGAAAAACATTATATGGGGGGATGGGGATTTAGCTGTGGCTCTGCCACCTGTCTTGCAAGTGCAAGGTCCTGAGTCCAATTCCCTGTACAAAAAACAAAACAAACAAACAAACAAACAAAAAAGAACAGCAACAACAACAAAACAACATCATGTGGAACCAGAAAATACATCTGAAGCACATTATTCAAGAAATTCACTATATAGGAGCTCTGAACACCATTAATTACTACACTTTGCCTAAGGTCCTTTAAGATGTTAAAATCAAGGGACATATGGACATTCATGTCTATATCTGGGTTGTCAGAGTCAGGCAAAATTGAAACAGGAAAGCACAAAGATTCTCCCATCGCATTGCCCAATGTCACAGACTTTTGAGAATGAGGTGCTAAGGGTGGCTCCAGAAGTGGGCTTTAAAAGAGGAGCAATGAGGCCTTTACATAGCACCCAAGGCTGTGGTGGGTAGTGAATTAGTGTCCTCCTTGGCTCAGGGCTGAAACCTTGTGGTGGTGGTATCAAAGAAGCAAAGTTGGCATGAGAGCAGATGGGAGAGGAAGCTAAACAAAGGGAAGTGCTGCTGGAAGGGCAAGTGGAGGAAAGGTTAACTTCAGGAAGAGAAATATTGCCCGTGGTTTCATTTATGGTAAGTATTTGTTCTAAAGCTGAAAGGAAACACTCTTCATGGATGAAAGAGTTGACTGAAAGATAGAAACAGCAATTGCAGCTGCAGATGCCATGGGCTTAAGAGTCAGCTTGGTGGCTTCTGTAATGGCAAATGTGGGTGGGGCTGCTAGAGGGATGGCCAAAGTCACTAAGGGTGACACAGTAAATGAGGGTTCATCTAGTCTTCTGGCAAATGCAGTTGGTTTAGTCATCCTTGCAGCCACAGGTGCAGCCATCCCAGAAATGACTGAAATCGTCTCTGATGCGCTAAGAACTGTGGACATGACTTCAGTGTGAAGAACAGGTAGAGCAGGTGGAGCTGTGGAGTGATCGAAGTAGTGGGCTTAGCAGCTGTTGAAGTGACTGAAGTCACTTCAGATATTACCTTAGCTGAAGGTGTGGATGTCTGTGAAATGATGACAGGTACAGCTGTGGTTCCCTGAGTTGACTGAAATGAATTAAGCACTGAATGAACTAAAGCTCAAAAAGGTAGAGTTTGAGGGTAAATAGAATCACCCCTTTGCTAGACCTCATGGAGAATTTTCCCCACACATTACCATGAGTCCACATTTAGTTTTCCAACTTTAGGGAAGGCTGGGGCATATCTACCTATGTCCTTTATCATTTTACATACAGCATCCTCTGGTATGGGATATATAGCTTGTGTTAACAGTGACTTCAGGAACTTGACATAGTTACCACTGCTCTGATGACAAAGATTGCCATATATTTCAAAACTAGCAAATCAGAGAATGTTGTCCCCAGCTGAACACTCACCACAGGTGTCTCTCATCCACATCCAGAAGTAGTACTGGGAGAACTGTGTTGTCTCCTTTGCTCCAAGTATGCCTCACAGGCCAGTTCACCCATGGGTTCAAGTCACATCCACATTGAACACCAAATATAGGAAATGGGAAGGAGGCAGAAAACCCTTCAACCCCTCCATGAACAAGGGGAAAAAATGAGAACCAAGACCTGTCATGTAAAGGTACAAGATCCCAATGATGAATGGAACTGTCCTGTATACCTAAAATGTACCAATAAACTCAATGAGAGAAAAAAAAAAAGAAATCCCTGCAGTGGGTCCTGTTTTCCAATGAGGGCACAACACAAAGCTAATTAAAGAATAATGAAGACAAGAAACAAGACTTAGAGAAAAATGGGTCTTGGGTTGATCAGTGATGCACTGAGCATCAAAGACAAAAGATGCCAAGAAATCCAATATTTATTGATTACAAGAATGGGAAGGAATACAGAGCATTATATGCTTTGAAGGCATCTAATGATATACTGCTAAAACCTTGCATGGTGTTGCCAAGCAGGGCTGTAAGGGAGGAAGCACTGCTTAACTTGCTTGGATGGAACAAACCCAAACTGGGACCAGGTGCAATTAGTTAGCAGTCTATCAGGTCAGTGAGATGCCATAATTCAAGGGAAAATGTTTTAATTGGGGTTATGCTAACCTCAGGTGCACATGACTCAACAGAGCCCTACCATTTCACATACCAGAGTTTAGGTTTCTGTGACAGCCATAGGGGGAGGAGCTATACTTGCCCAGTCTTCCATCTGACATGCCAATTTCAGTCACGTAGGGCTTTGGGCTGACTCCTGATATAAAAGAATATTGCCTAAATATGGAAAGCAAGAAGCCTGTATCCCTTGTATCCTGCTACTATGGGGCAGAGATGTCTGCTACAATCAGTTAAAATCTACTATCACGAAACAGATATAGAAAAGAGAGATATCAAAAATTCAACAACCCATAATTCATCAGAAATATTATAGCATTTTTTAAAAGATCAAAGCTGAGTAACTTACCCATCAATTTGTTTACAGAATGTATTGAGGCAGGCGCTGGAACCACTGAGCTAAATCCCTGGCCCTACAGAATGTATTGAGAAGAAAGTTTGTGATACACTTTCCTTCCTTAATTTAGCAATACAGTACTTTAAAACTTGACACACACATGATTTCCTGATAAGTACTATATATGTGGTTATAGATAATTTAGTTCCAAAAGTTTAAATTACAATATAATCAAACTATGTATGTTAGTTAATTTTGTGTTACTATAACAACATATCAGCTGGAGTCACTTATATAGTAAGTTTTATGTATTTGTCTTTTAATTTTGTTTGCAGAAGGGTTGAAACAGCATGCTGCCTGTGTCCTGGTGAAAATCCCCTGGACAAGTAACAAAATAGTGCAGAAGTGGAAAAACAAATAATTACATGCAGAAGAAACCAGGTATGCAGGGTGGCTTGCATTAATGCCAATTCATTTTCAGGAGAGCTAATTTAATCTAGCAAGACCCAACACATTCTACAAGACCAGCATTAATCCATTCATGAGGGTAGATCACCTATGAATCATTACTTTTCCTTATACTCCACCTCATAATGGTTCTATCACATAAAAGCACCACACTGGGACTACCACATAAACATTTGCAGGGCAAATTATATCTAAACCATACCACTATTGAACAATATTTCTAAAATATTAAAATATATTTAAGTACACTTGATAATAAAATGCATATATCTAGACTCTATCCAAAGCCTATCTCTGGTATTTGTTCCTACATATGATTACTTATAATTAATGTTTTACAGTGTGTGTAAGTTACAGTAAAAAATATTAGACATGCAAGAAGTGCCATGTTTTTTGCCGTAAGACAGCTGATTTTCTACCCCTAAGAATCATTTCAGCTAAACAGGTATAATTTTTATGTTAGTCATTTTTGGATTTATAAGCATCATACTCAGATCATGCCTCAGTTCTTGGATCTTATAAAATATCAAGTAAACACACTATGGTGATTACATTTTTTCTTTGTGATTTTGGAGTTGGAAGAGTTGATTTCAATATATTTGGTTTTGGTTCCTTCTGTATTCAAACTGTAGTCTTGTATTTTCTCTATTCTACCCCATATTACATATGGAAAATATTTATTTTAATTTAGATTAGAAAAGCCTTCTCTTAGATTTTTTGCTATTATTCTTTGCCTATGCCTTTTACTTTCTCTTAGCATACAAATTTTGATTTCCACCTTGTTACATATCCTCCCCAAGGCAATATGCCCTCACTTAAATTTATGTGAATTACATATGGGGGGGGTTCATGGAGAAAGAAACAAACATAGATTACATATTTCAAAATATTTCCCAAACACTTATTTTAAGATATTCGTGGTATTTTTCATTCTTTTGTGTGACAAGTTGTAGATCAATAAACTCAAGTATTTATAAATTGCAAATATTATAAATGATTTGAAGGAGTACAACTGAAATAATGTTAGAAAAAAGTAAAACCTTAAAATTTACTCACTTTATATCATCATATTTTAAGAGTTGTAGAAATCCATAATAATTTTTGGAGGCCAACTCTTACCTCATCAAAGTGTATGAAGATTAAAGGATTATGTATTAATATATTTTCCTGTTGAGTGATCAAATTAAGCATATATTGAAAAAAATTTTGGGAGAGTTAACTCTAAGAAAGTTCACTCCTTTTTTTCACTCCTTTTCTTAAGTATACATCATTACTAAAATGTTCAAGTGTATGATTGGAAATATTAATGAGATTTGTAGACCACATTTGCCTAGCATTAATGAGGCCCCGAGTTACATCTCCAGCACTAAAAATATGTAATTAATGGTATTCTCTTTTGTTTTGAAAATTCAAGGAACAAATATTTGTTCTCTTTACAAGGTCTGTAGTAATATTGCATTGTGTACAGTTCAACCTTACAGTACCACAGAAATTTCACAATTCCCAGAAAAAATTTTATTGGATCTAAGAATACATAGTTCCTAATTCCATGCTGAGTATCACCAGCAAAACAAGAAAAATTTAAATAATTAATCTATTATCTAATGATAAACAATACTACAGGAATTAAATGTCTAATCTAAGTTATACAGAGCAGAATTTTAAAGAATTTTGTAACATCCAAAGTGTGTTTATATTTTGACTTTTCTTGATGCTTAATTTTAACAATGCATCTAAAAGAGTAATGTTGCCATCTTATGGCTGGCTTGTTGAATTAACTTTAAGTATTAAGCAGTGATGAAAAGCAATATGTAATAACAATGGTATTTTTCTTAGATTTCAAGCTCTTCAATGTGAATAAAAGACATACAAGAAATGAGAGAATAGATAATGTGACATTTCTCCAGTGACATAGAGTACTAAATTTTATGGGGTATCAGCTCTTTAGTAATAATCATATAATCCAGATATAAAATGCAAGTTAAAGCATATTATTAATATTTGGGAAATAATAGGCACACAATTTATGAGTGTTAGGTATGCACAAAAAACTAACTGACATGTATAAAGACACAGACAATAAATGGCTTATTTCATATTGTATGTTAACTTATTCAAAATGATTATTATACTTTATCTAATTTAATTCTTCAAAATCAGCATTTGTAAATGAGTATCTCAGAGGTCAGGTGACTTGCTCAAACTAACAGAGCTAATAACTTTAGAGTTAGAATTGCATCCTACATAGTCAGACTGAATCTTAAAGCTAAAATCTCAGTTAAAATCTATAGTTATAGATCCAAAATCAAATACTCTATTTGACAAAATTGATAAATCACATTTGTGCTCTTAGCAATACTAAATATTACTAACTGCTTCTTTCTTCATAAAATATGATATTAGTATTCTTCCTCCTCCTCTGGTCACATGACCTCCTTTGAAATCTTATCTACTTTGGAAATTTATTGAACACTGACATATTCAAGTGTTATACCTAGAACTGATTATCTTCTTATTCTTTAATTTTTTCACCTGCAGGAACAAAATTTCTGTTTCTACTATAGCAAGACAAGCTCTAACTTTATTTAAATAGTGCATAGCATTTTTGTCTGAATATAGATCTTTGTATCCAATTATCTATTTTTATTCCTCTTGTACTCTTTGAGACATTGTATGCACATGTCAAAGTCAAATACATGATACTCATTTCCAAGCCTTGTCTTCTTCCCATAAATTTTAAAACTATGACTACTTTTTTCCTGTACAAGTGTAATTTTTTTATTTAGTTTAAAAAATATTTTTATTAGTAAAATTTAGGTATACATAATGATCACATTAATTATAGGGAATTTGTACCTGTATATTATATATCTTGATTCCATCTTTTTTTCCCATTCCCTTCCGCTCCCTTCAACTCCTCTTCTCCTCCTTATTTACAAAGCTTTGTTTCCATTTTATTCTTCTTTATTCATTTTTTATTTCCCCAAATGTTTAATAGATACAGTAAAATAAGAAGAAATTGTTCAAGATGAAAGAGGAATTAGGGAGTAGGGAGAGAGGAAGAACAGGAAATGAAAAGTAAATCTGAACACATTGTTTCTTTTCTTTTCTTAAATCTCTTCTCTAATGGAAGTGGGGAGTGTGTAAGCTTTTATTTAAGTGTAGATACAGGAAACGGCATAAACTAGAGCTATAATGTGAATTTTACTCCCTTCAAATACATATGTTTGAGAAAGAAGAAAAGGACCAAAGGTGTAGGGACAGTGAGAAGGATAGGGAAAGGGGAATAAGGGGAAAAGGGAAAAAATATGAGAAAATGTAAAAATGGAATTAAAGTGTATGAAGCGGGGAAGGGAAGGAGGGGATGAAGGAAGGGTGGGAACAAGGGGAAAAATGAGAACCAAGACTTGGCATGTAAAGGTACAAGATCCCAGTAATGAATGTAACTGTACTGTCCAATGTGCCAGTAAATTCAATTTTAAAAAATAAAATACATATGTTGCAGCCACAACTACCTATATGATTATGTTTGGGCAAAAAGGCCTTTAGGAGATACTGAAGTATAAAAGAGGTCATATAGAAGGGTTACGAATCCGAAAAGATCAATCTCCTTGCTCTCTCTGCCGCTCTGTCTGTCTCCCCTTCTCTCTTTTTCTCAGTCTTTCTCTGTCTTTCCTCCCTGTCTCTGTCTATCCTTCTGTCTCTGTCTTTCCTCACCATCTCTCTTTGTCTCTATCTCTTTTCTCTTCATTTCTCTTCTCCTCTTTCTCTTCTTCTTTATATTCTCCTCTCATCTCTCTCTCTCTCTCTCTCTCTCCACATGCAGAAAATGACAAATGAAGATGCAAATGAGAAAGCAAGTTTCCACAAGCCAGAAACAGAATCCTCACCAGAATTCAATTCTGGACTTCTGGCCTCTAGAAATTGGAGAAAATAAATTACTGTTGTTTAAGTAATATAATCCATGGTGTTTTGTTATGGCATCCCAAGCCAACTATTGTAGATTTTGGTATGCTGTATAACAAGTACCTGAAAGTGTTCAAGTGATTTTGGAACTAAATGAGGACTAAAGGCTGAAAGAATTACAAGGTACATGATATAAAAAAGGTAGATCATCTTGAAATGACTGTTGTTAGGAATATAGATAATACACACTTTAAAAGCACAGCAGAAAATATCGTTCCCTGTTGTGGAAGGGAAAGCATATGAGTGAGAAAACTGAGCTCTAGAAATTTCTAGGCAAATTTTTGTGTACAAAGCTTGGGTTCTCCTTTTGTAAATGTGAGATGAGAGAGATAAATTTAAACAATTACAAAGCATAAACAAGCAGAATTTGAAGACTTGGATATTTTTCAAGAAATGAGAAAGGGTGTTGTGGAATAAAAACACGGGTTATACAATTATTCTTTAAAGTGATTACCCATTATTTTATTCAGCCATGTCAGTAATAATCAGAAATAGAGACAGGATTGTGTCAGCATATATACTGCCAGTTTAAACTAAAGACAGGACAAACAACATGGAATGACGGAATGATGTGGGGCTTTTGGAATTCTACAGTATATGGAGCTCATACCATCTATACTTGAAAATGAATTGTCCATTATGAAAATGACAAAATGGCCCTGAAGGCATTAGGGCTTCCCTTTACATCAGAGGCCCAGAAGACAGAGACCCAGGATAGTAAATCTGTTTCTTCCTTGGTTTTGGAGAAAGGGAAATAGCTCTTCATTGTTAGCTATTCAGAATATTGTTAGCCAGTTCTTCAAGGGAAGTCACCTTGCTAATGCTTGGGGCTGAGACTATACCACAAAGCAAGAGGACTAAGGTACATAGTCAAGGTGAAAAGGTCCATGTCTAGGGTTATACAGTTAACAAATGCTACCACAGGGAGCCAAGATGGTGAAGCATTGATCAAAAAAGAGAAAAAAATCTTGAGTGTTAAGGTCTAATGAAATTTTCCCTAATAGGTTTTTATTTACTTGAGACTCATTATCTAATTTTTTCTATTTTATTTTGGAATGAGTGCCCTACATCTACCACAACATTAATTTTGCACATTTTTGATACACACATTTTTCTGTTTTAATAGGTTCACAGCTATGAAAGAATTTTACCTTACTATAAATCATACTTTTGATCACATCTATACCTAATTTAGAAGACAGTGGGGATATGTAGTTGATGTTGCAATAGGTCCAGTCCCTTATGAATGTATGCATGATATGAAAATGTTTTTTGCAAAAGGACATGAATTCTGAAGGTGGAATCCCCTATGTGACTACATTTGCAGATAGAGTCTTTAAGGGGCTAGTAGGTCTGATGGCCTTGTAAGAAGAAGGGAAACCAGAGGTATTTCTCTATGTATACACAGGTGTAAGTCCATGTGAGAACACACTGAAAAGGTGACTTCAAATAAATCAGAAAGAGAAGACTGAGGAAAACTCACTCCATCATACTCACTAACATATTGAAATTAAATTTCCAGCCTATATAAGTATGAGAAATAAATTTCTCTCCAAAATTACTTTTTATTTTTACTTTTTAATCAATACATAAAATTACAAAAGTTCATATTAATGGATTGTTATGTCGTGCTTGATACATGCACACATTGCATTATGCTTAAATCCATTTAATTTTATTCATTTCTTCAAGCATTTATCATTTCTTCATGGTAAAACTTTAATGTTTTTTCTAGGTTTTTGCAGTCATTATTTTTGCTTAGTCATCATAATGTAACCCAGATCTTCTTACCTCAATCTCACTGTAATTTAAAGCCCAATAACTAACCTTTCAACATCCCTCCCTCATTTCTGTCCCAGGACTTTGATAGCTACCATTTTACTATCACATTTTGAGATCAATGTTTTCAGATCACATTTACAAATGAGATCATGTGGTACTGGTCTTTCTGTGCCACATTTATTTCACTAAATATAATTGTTTCCAGTTCCATCCATATTGTTTCAAATGACAGTATTTTATCGTTTTTGAGGGCTTGAGAGTATTTCATTGTGCATGTGTACCAGTTTCTCTTTTTCCATCAATGTGTGGACATTTTCTTTCACTTCTTGGCTATTGTGAATAGTACTGCAATAAACAAGGGATGAACATATATATTTCACATGTCACTTCATTGCCTTTTGATATATATCTAGCACTGAAATTGTTGTCATATAGTATTTATATTTTTAATATTTTGAATATTCTCCATAATGTTTTCCATAATTGCCATATGAATTTACATTCCCACTAGTAGTGCATAAGAGTTTCTTTTTTTTCAAACTCATCTTTTCCAGCTCTTTATACCTTTTACCTCTTTTATACTAGCCATTTTTCCTGGTGAGAGGTTATATCTCATTGTGGTTTTGCTTTTCATTTTCCTCTTATCAATGCTATTGAGTGTTTTTTTTTTTTCCACAATGGATGGCCATTTGAAGGTTTCCTTTTGAGAAATACCTATTTAGTTTCATTTCCTATTTTTTATCTCTATTATCATTATTACTGTTTATGTTGAACTTTTAGAGTTCCTTATATATCCTTGAGTTTAACCCCTTGTCAGATGTATACATTAGAAATATTTTCACCTCTTCTGTAGGGTATCACTGCACTCTGTTGAATATTTCCTCTCCTGTGTAGAAATTTTTGGCTTGACATAATTCCATTTACTGTGCCTTTGTTTCCTATGATTTGGTGCTCTTTTTAAAAATGCACACACATTTTAATAGCCTCAAGACCTTTGCCTATATTTTCTTCTAGTAGTTTAATAATTTAAAAATATAGGCAATTCTTTAATCCGTTTTGAGTTCATGTTTTTAGTAGCTACAAAATAGTGATACAGCTTCATTATTGTGCTATGGATATCCAATATTGCCAATAATTTTTACAAAAAGACTGTCCTTTATTCAATTGCTGTTCTTAAAACTTTGTCAAAAATCAGTTGACTGAAAATGCATCTATTACCTTGCAAGCTCTCTATTCTGTTTCTTTGGTCTATGTGTCAGTTTTTATGCTAATACCATTTCCTTTAATACCATTTCATAATATATTTTAAAATCAGGTGCTTAATGCCCCTTTATTGTTGTTTCTTAAAAATTGCTATGGTATTTGGAGTTCATGTGAGTATATGTGTGTATGCATGTGTGTTTTCATATACATTTTAGAATTATATGTCTAGTTCTGTGAAGCATGCCATTAGTTTTTGACAGAGATTGCAATTAATCTGCAAATCACCTTGGGTAGTGTGAACATTTTAGCACTATTGATACTTCAAATCCAGGGACATGGGACATCTTCCAACTTTCTTACATCTTTATCAATTACAATATTTTAACTAATAAAATTGCATAAATCTGTTATTTTTGTTAAATTTATTACCATTTTATTTTTGTAACTGTCATTAATAGGATTATTTTCTTAACTTCTATTTCAAATAATTTGCTATTGGTGTATGGCAACATTGTGGTTACTTTTTTCATGTTTTATTGGTGCAAATTAGCAATACAGAATAATGAGTTTACTTTTGTATATCAGCGCATTCATATTAAATACTTAAATCATTTATATCATTACCCTACTCTCTACTGTCTGCTGATTTCTTACACCATCTGCAAAAGTATACCTTCTAATTTCTTATCTTTTATTTATTTATTTATTTATTCATCTATCTACCCATTCACTCTTTTTATTTATAGATTTCTTATATTAAAAAAATTATAATTTAAATGTTCTGAGGCTGGCTTTTACTTATCAGGAAAGTTTCTAGCTCCATTCATTTTTCTTGCCAATGACAATTTTGTTCCACTCTGTGACTGAATAATACTGCAATGCATATTAAGTGTTGGAGGTTTCCTTTTCCCCTACATCCTCACCATCACTTCACTTTTATCTTAATGATAGGCATTCTTTATGGAGTGACATGTAATCACAGACTTTTTTGGTTTTTGGGAGATTTGGGGGTTTTTGTTATTTTTTACATTTTCCTCATTGCTAAAGATGTCAAACTTCTTTTCAGTACATTTGTAGTTCTTCTTTGATAGTCCTCTGTTCACTTTATTAGTCCATTTATTTATTTGATTGTTTAGGTGTCAAATTCTTGAGTTCTTTATACAAGGGGTTATGACAACATAGGGTGAATCTAAATTGAATAAAAATATTACTCTAAGATATATACTGTCATTAACCCACATCATAATATTTCCTTTTGCTTTGAGTACACTTACTCCATCATTCTTGCTACTCTCTGAAGTAGTTCTGGAAGTCCTCTTTCATGAGCATCTTTATAAGATGTGATTAAAAAATTAAGTGAATATCACTGTTAATTGCCATGCAGTGGAAAAACAGACTTATAAAGACATTGTGATGTGTTCTCATCTACATTATTCACAGGATCGGGCACCATGTGACTTCTGGATCTTCTGTAAAGTCAAAATGGCCATTAAAGGTTAAAAATTTTGAAATAATTCAGGACCTTGGGGCAACCAAACACAACAACAAAAGACATTAAAGTATATTGGCAAACTCCTGTAGAAAGTGGGGTGAATGATGGGATGAGTAAAGGAGAGAAAAGAGATTGAAAGTGATTGATAGCAATGGGCCTTTTAGTAAAAGAAGATTTTAAAAACATAATGATTCCTGTAATTTTGGATAACACCTTCTATATTTTGGTAATAATCCCTATAAGAGTAGCTAACAAAGATTTTCTCTCATCACATAAATTATCTCTTTATTATGCTAATTATTTTCTTTGCTATATAGAAACTTTATTTTTTCATATAGTATAATTTTTTCATTCTTGTTATTATTTCTTGCATTATTATGGTCCATTTTAGGAAGCCTTTGTCTATGCTTGTGAAGTCAAATGTTTCCCATAAGTTTTCTTCTAGCAATTTCAAATTTTCCCATCTTAAATTTAAGTTTTTGATTCATTTTGACTTAATTTTAGGAGAGGACAAGAAATATGGCTCTAGAATTGATCTTCTAAATGTGGATGATCAGTTTTCTTTGCAGTATTTATTGAAGAGACTTCCTTTTATCCAGTGTATATTTTTTACTTAGTCTAAAATCATTTGGCTGTTGGAGCTTATTTTATTAAATTTTTTTCTTTTCAATTAGTTTTCCTATTAGTTTTTGTGTCTGTGCCTTTTATACTATGGCTCTGTACTATAAATTTAAGCCAGTAATTGTGATGCCTCTAGTATTACTCTTTCTTCTCAGAACTGCTTTGGCTATTCTGGGTCTTTAGTGATTCCATGTGAATATTAAGATCATTTCTTCTAGTCCTATGTAGAATATTGTTGGTATTTTAATACACATAGCTTTAGGTCTGCATATTGTTTTTAGTACTATGGGGTCATTACAACTATATTAGTTCTGCCAAACCATAAGAGACAGAGGTCTTTCCACTTTCTAATGCTTTCAATTTCTTTTTTTCACCATTCTATAACTTTCTCTAATTTAATTATAGGAGTTTTTCACTACCTTTTTCATGTTGAGTCCTCATTTTTAACTCATTGTTCTGAAGCTTTGTGAGTGTAATTGCTTTCCTGATTTCTTTTTTAGCAGTTTTTTTTTCCTCATTAAGTTAATTGGTACATTTTAGGTATACATTACAGTTACATTCATCATTAGGATCTTGTACCTTTACATAACAGGTCTTGGTTCTCATTTCTTCCCCTTGTCCCAGTCCTACCTTCACCCCCTCCTCCCCTCCGCATTTACAAACATTTTATTTCCATTTTTTCATTTTCTCCTATTTTTTCTTCCCTTTATTACCTTGCCCCTACCCTTCCCACTTTCCCTACACCTTTACCCTTTTCTTCCTATTTCACATTGTCAATTATCTCATTAGGATCTTATGTAGTATTATAGTTTATTCACATCAGAGAAACTATTTGGTATTTACACATGTGTGACTTATTTATTTCACTTAGGAGTATATTCTCAATATGTATCCATTTTCCTATGAATGAATCTAATTTTTTTTTAGCAGTTTCATTAGTGGTATATAGGAAAGCTGTGAATTTTATGTGCCATTTTGTATTCTGCAACTTTGCTGTTCTCTTTAATCACTTCAAAAGACTTCTGGTAGAGTTTTTAGGGGCTTTTTTGTAAGGAATCATATGGTGTGCACATAGAAATAGTAATAGTTTTCCAGTTGTTATTTTTCCTTTTATTTATTTATCTTTCCTTATTTCCATAATTAAAGAATAGGCACACTCATTAAACATGGATGGTGAACACTTTATTTCCACTTTTTCATATTTTTTCTTTTCCCTTATTACCTTTCCCCTACCCTTCCCATTTTACCTACACCTTTAGCCCTCTTCTTCCTATTTCACATGGTCATTTATCTCATTAGGATCTTATGTACTATTATAGATTTAAGTGTTTGTAAGTGGGGAGGGGAGGAGGGGGTGAAGGGAGGGCAATGACAAGGGGAAGAAATGAGAACCAAGACCTGTTATGTAAAGGTACAAGATCCCAATAATGAATGGAATTGTACTGTATTTCTAAAATGTATCAATAAACTCAATAAAAGAAAAAAAATGGATGATGAGAGTGAACACATTTGTCTCATTCATAATTGTAAAGGAAATGCTATCAATTTCCTTTATTCAATATGATATATATGGATATTGTCTATGGCATTGTCACATATTTCTTTTATTAATTTGAAGATTGTTCAATGCATATTTTCTTTAGGATTTTTAACATGAATGGATGTTAATTTTTTATGAATGTAGGGATTGAGACCAGGACATCTGTACTGAGACACATTCCCCAGTCCTATTTTATTTTTATATTTTAAAACAAGGTCTCACTAAGTTACTGATTTGTCCAAGCTGGGCTCAAACCCTTAGTTTTTCTGCCTCAGCCTTCCAGAGTATGTTTTTGTCCAGTTTTGGTTTTAGAGTGATACTGGCTTTGTAGAAAGGAAGAATTAATCCTTTTGCATTTCATGAGAAACTTTGAGTATATTTGGTGTTAATTCTTCTATAAAGATCTGGTAAAATTAAGCACTAAATCCACTGGGCCCTAGGCTTTTCTTAATTCTGAAAGTTTTTATTAATATTTAAATACAGAGTGCAAAAAAAAAAAGGTGGAATATTGCCAGTGGTACAGCTTCTCCAAAACAAAGTACCCAGAGTCTGGAAATCAACAGCTCAGAAACCAAAAAAAAAAAAGGTGTAGAGGGCACACAAGAATCACAAGGAAACTAACAGAGAAGAAGAAGAAAATAGGAATCATTGCTGCAGAAGAAATAGCTTAGTACTATAGACCAGAGAACAAATGGTTCAGAGGAATGACTGTGTATCTGCCCCCGGGAGGTGGGGAGTATAACAGAGAAAGAAGAAAATAGGAATCATTGCTGCAGAAGAAATAGCTTAGTACTATAGACCAGAGAACAAATGGTTCAGAGGAATGACTGTGTATCTGCCCCCGGGAGGTGGGGAGTGAAATCAACTTTGCTGCTCACTTTAAAACAGAGTCTAGGCCAGGATAGGGAGCATTTTGTATGGTTGGAAGCAGTGGTGAGAGCATGCGAAAATATTCCTCAAGTGACCCCGCAGGAACAACAGTTGGTGAATGAGATGGAGTGGCGTGAGCAAATGAGCAGTGGGTGGTTGGAGCCATCATTTTGTGTAGAGAGGCTTGGGCATGAACTCCTACATACAGTGGAACAGCAGAACAGTTCTGTTGTCTATTTGCTGCCCTGAGAGAAAGGAGGGAAGGTCCATCCAGTCACTGTAAATTGCCAGTAGTTTGACAGCAGATTGGGGGGAGTTCTATTGAGAAGTAGGGAAGAGAACCAGCCAAACTCTGTTTCCAGGAACAACAGGGCTGATTAGACCAGGCCTCACTACAATGAACTGGAGATGTTCCCTCTGTTTTGTGATTGGAGATGTGGGTGAGGGAGTGGCCTTGGCTGGTGGTGTGAAGAAGATACTCCCACCTACTCTGAGACCACGGACACAAACAAGCAAATGTTGCTAGGCAGCGGTGAGACAAGGGTGCCCACTTTCCCCCCTCCATCCTACAATCAGAACATGAAAGACATCAAAGATGTGGAACTGAGGAGCCCATGAAAGGCCCAGGAGAGGGCAAATGTATACTAACTTGGGAATACCCTTGGCTGGGTTCTAAGTGTGGGCACCAAACAGCTGGGAGAGCAGCATGGAAATGGTCAAGGTGGGAAGATGTGATGCCAGCCACCTGACCACTCTAGGCCAGAAACAGCCCAAAGTCCAGCATCAATTATACTGCAGACCTGGTGAATCTGCACTGTGCATTTACAGGCTCTGTCTCAGAAACTAAGACAGTACTGCAGATACCAGAGGAATTATATAATTTTTTATTTTTCTCATTTGCTTGATTTCTTTTTGTTTTCCCTTTTATGCTTTCTTTTCTTTTCTTAGGTTGTTTATATTTTATATATTTATTCTTTTTCTGTTCTATTCATCTTTCTTTCCTCAACTATGTCTCTTGATTTTATATGTTTGTGAATATTGTCTCTTGTCATTCTGGTTCACTTCAATGTTATTTTTCTTCCTGTTTTGTGCTTAATCTCCTGCTGTCTTTTCCAGTTTCACTAAGCTTTGGTGTTCATCTAGATATAAAAATATCTCCTACATAATCCAAATCACTTATTTCACAAAAAATTTGTACTCATTTAGTAGCCAAACTTGTTCTTTACAACATGAATCTATTAATTTTCCCTTAAAGTGTGACCCATTATCATTTCAAATCTGCATAGAAGCACCATAGTACAGAGTTTTAATATCTAAAGTCTTACCTGTGTTCTTTTGAGTGGCACATTTGTATGTACAGACTACCAGGACCCCAGAATATGTATCAACACAAGTATAAATGTATTTTTATCCTCTAGGCATTGGTAAAGGACCAACATGGTCAATCTGCCATATTTGAGCAAGTATTTTTCCCCTAGACAATTTCTCACTGATTATTTTGAGAATTCCTCATTTATTTTTTAATTGGCCAGTAGTACAATCATTTTAGTTTGTTTTAGAATAGAATTGGGAATATCCATTCAACAGTACTGTGTCCACCTCTGCACTGCAGTAGAGCCCAGATGTCTTGACTGTTGATGCACCCATTTTGCTAGGATCAATTTGTCTTGTGAGTCTTTTGCATTTTTATTAGCTACCTTGGCCAGTGAATCAGTGGTGGCATTATATTCACACTCTGGTGAGTCCTTCTTACTATGGGTATCTACATAAAAAACAGAAACATTTGTACATTGTACAATTCCTCAAATCTCTTCCCACTGCTCTGTTTCCCAACTATATTTTATCATGAATTGTCTAGTCATTTCTTTGCCATATTGGCATCCATGTGGCCAGGCCATTTGCCACTGCCCAAGAATCAGTAAAGATATGACATTGTTTTTCTTTTTTATACACAATAGCTTGGTATACAGCTTGTAACTCAGCAAATAGAGTACTTTTAGTTTTGCAGTAGTTTCTAATACCATTGTTTTAGAGGGATTTAATGCAACATCTTTCCAATAATGATCACGTCCAATATACTTAGTATTTCCATCAGTGAACCACGTATGTTGTAATTGATCAGGTGTTAATGATTGAAAACCAGCATTACCTTTTACAGGAGACATTTTAACAGGATTTGTGTGCACCTTTTTTTTTCACCTAAAGAATCAGTAGGTAACATCTCTACCTTCTCACAGGCAACCATCACCAGTGATTGTCCATCCTTCACTCTATTTTGTATATACTATTTCTGTTTTATAATGCTAGATTCCTGAGCATGTCCAATTTTATGAGAGGCTGGGTCACTCATTATCCAATTAATAAAAGGAATTCTTCAGTATAAGATTACTTCATGTCCAACAGTGAGTTGTTCAGTTTCAGTCAAAGCCCAGTAAGCTGCTAACAATTGTATTTCAAACAGGGTATAGTATTGACCTGAATTTGGAAGTATACAGGACAAAAAACTTAGAATGACACATTTGCCCTCCTGTTTTTTCCAGGAACTACAGTTAACATATATATCTTTTGCAGTTGCCTGAATTTCAATAGGCCCTTCCATTATTGGCCATAAATCAAGGGCAGTTTGTACAGCTGCTTTTGTTTCTTCAAAGGCTTTTAAGGTGGGCCTCAATCAAATTCATATTTTTCCTAGTTATTTTGCATAAGGGCTGTAGAAGTTGGCCTAAATGAGGGATGTGTGCCTTCCAATCACCAAGCAATCCTATACACTTTTGTGCTTTATTTTATTTCTTGGGACACTTAAATCTAATATCTTTTGTTTAGCTATAGGTAAAAATTTTCTATGTCCTTGACTCCAATATATTCCTCAGACTTTTACTGCCTAGGAAGGCCCTTGAATTTTATTGGGATTAATTTCCCAACCTTTCTCTTTTAGACAAGGAATAAGTAAATCCAACCTTCTTGTACTAAATTTTTATTATGCCCCTGAATCGTGATATCATCTATATAGTGTACTAATTGAAAATTAAGTGCAAAGGGGTAAGAATCTAAATGTTTCGCAACTATTTTGTGACATATAATAGGGCTACATATATAGCTTGAGGCAGGCTATTAAAAGTATATTGTATTCCCTGCCACATGGAAGCAAATTAATCCTTTTGTTTTTAATAGAAATAGTAAAGAAAGCATTAGCCAAATCTATGATTGTATACCATCGTCCCAGAAATTTTTGAATATTTTCAATTAGTATAATAGTGTCTGGCACCACTGCAACCATAGGAGGAGTTACTTTGTTTAATTTTCTATAATCGACAGTCATTCTCCATGACCCATAACTTTTTTTTTACAGACCAAATTGGGTTTTTCCAGGTGGTAGTAGTGGTGACCAAAACACCTGCACATAAATAATCCTGTATAGTTTCAGTAATTTATGTCTTCCTGGAATCTTATTTTGTTTGTATGTCACCATCCTAGTTGGCTGAGATAAAGAAACAGTTTCCATTATTAATTTTCCAGCAAGCATGCTTGCTACTTTTAAACTGTAAATTGCAAACTGATATTTTCAATCTGATAAAGTTAAGGTTAATCCTCTTAATATAGCTGTGCCAATTATATATTCTGGAATAAGTACTATAACTATGTTGTATTCTATTTTAGGTAATTGCTTGATTTTTAGTGGTAAAACTATCTGTCTGACCATGATCTCTTTATCCATCTGTCCCATGATAGTCAATGGAATTCCATTTTTAAATTTAGTAGAGTTACCATATATGAGAGAGGCATCCACTCCAGTGTCAATCAAAGCTTTTCTCATTGTGGTGGACCCATTTTTCCAATAAATAGTTACAAGTACATGAGGATGATGGTCTATTCTCATTATTTCATTCACATTATAATGAGACATCGGGTTTGGCCATTACCCTATGCCAAATCTATTAACTCAGCAAATGAATATCAATTGCTCACAGATGGTGCTGTCTGCTCACTTTTGAAAAACCTTTATTTTGTTTGCTGTCTTAGTTGTATCTTTGTACATCTGCCATAAATTTTTACTGGGGAGGTCATCAATCTTTTCCCGGGCTATTTCTGCCATTATAAGAGCCCTAAATATCTCTATGGGGAATTCTGGAGCTGTTGTCCTGCCTCTGACTGTAATTATTGCTAATATCATTATTAGAATGATTACCATTTCCTTATTGTTAGGGGATGTGTCCCAAACGCCCCCATGTCTCCTAATTGTGCCAATTTTTCTAATGCTATATTCAAAAGGTTGACAGTTTCAGCTAACAATAGTGTCATCATCAAGTGTTTAAATGCATTACACAAAGTTATGATGAGGGACAACCAGAGCCAAATAATAAACAGTATCTGCTTCCCCTATCATAATAGCTGTTTTCATGACCTCCTCCTTTAATTTCTGAATTCTGTCTTTTAATGTATACCAGGACCTTGCCATGTCCATGCAAGAGCAGCAGGATAGTGATTGTGGTACCCATTAGCAGCTAAAGACAAAACATTAGTAGCCTCCTGCTGCCCCACCTGTAATTGTTCCTGCCCACAGTCTCTAACTGTACTTTGTAAAAAATAATTTGAGCTCAGAGTAAGGAATTTTAAAGAATACTGTTCATCTACCAAAACTCCTCCAGCACTAGCACCAGCAATTATAACCATCCAAACTATCAAGGGCTCCCCTAATTTTTCTGAAATTCTTTGTAAAATATCATTAATTTCTTGTGAATAATCTGCTGTGGATAGTCTAAATACTTGCTCTCCCAAATTTGGTCCGTGTCTCTCCTTTACTGAGGATCTTTTGACTCCTCATACTTTCTAGCTTCCTCTTTCAGTTCATCCCAGTCTACATCATCATTCTCACTATCATCCCAAAATTTTCCATCTCATTTATCAGGGTCTCAGTTTAGTTTTACACAAGCTATTATCATATGCACCTTTTTCCTGTTAACTTTTCCTCTCCTTTTCTTATATTTCTATTGCACAAGCTTTTTTAGTCACTTACTGATATATATGAGTCTGATCACCTAAAATATAATTTTGACATTGTAACACTGCCAGTTTCCTTTGCAGCTCATTAAGATTTTTTGTAAGGCACATCTCTCCTACAATTGATTCTTTTTTACACAACTTTCTATATGCACACAACAAAATCCAGCCTCTGCAACATACATAAGTCAGTTCTTTCCCTTTCTTCAAAGGCACACTCTGCAACATTTCTATTAGCTGGGGCAGAGCTCCTTGCTGGAGTTTTACATCCCGGTTTTCACAAAGTTCTGTCCCATTAACCAAGTCTTTGGCCAATGAACTAAACTGTAAATGTTCCCATCTGGAAATGTCACCAGTAACACATCAAACTTCTGATTTCTCAGCAAAAAGGACATGTTAGCTTTCTCTGGGATCCTGCTCATGGAACCAATTTATGTTGAGAAGGCAAATTTTTCAATGGAGGTACACCTTTAATTGGAATTTTAAGTATGATCGATGAATAAAGCCAGTACAAACCAATCCAGGTTATGAAATAGAAAGTTTAGTAAAGTAAAAGAAGACACTAAGAAAAGACTGAAATACAAAGTCAAATGTTAAAGCCAGTACATAACCGGATGATAAAGCAACATTTTTCATGATGAGGTCTTGTTCTGGTTCATAATTTCAGCACCTGACCTTCCTGCTACTGCTGTTTCTGCTCTCTAACTTGGTGTGTTACTCTTATATGAGACAAAGGTGGTTATGTGCTAAAAATAATACATAAGTTTATGAATGTTTTGGCATTCTGGACCTGGCTGGGGGCCAGAGGGTCAAAATTTGTGCTCCAGGTGCTCTGTTTTATATCATAGTTTGCTGTTCTGGGGGAGGATAGTCAGTCCTCCCAGGAATAGGAACACACCAGGGTCATTTTTTGGTCTCATTAATCTGACTTAACTCTTTACAAACCTCTTCCCTTCAATACTGGCAGAAAACTGTCCAAAGAAGAAAAAGGAATTTGACATACAGATAAGCATAGAAAGCTACACAAAGTGATGACCAAAACAAACCTACACCAAGGCATACAATAATGAAGATCCCAAAAATTCAGCACAAGTACTCAAAGCTATTAGTGAAAAGAAATTAATCACATACAAAGAAAGCCTATCCAAATCAGAGCTGGGTTCTCAACACAAATTATTAAGGCAAGGAGAGCTTGGAGTGAAGTATTTCAAACCCTAAAAGAGAACATCCTCCTACCCTGATTCATGTACCCTACAAGACTATCTTTGAAAATCAATAGATAAAGAAGATACTTCCATTAAAAAGAAAAATGGAAGAAATTCACTACCAACAAATCAGCTCTACAAAGTGTTCTGAAGGGCATTTTAGAAAGAGATTAGAAAAGCCACATCTCCAAGGACAACAATAGAAGAAATCCACCAGTCACTGCAAGAAATTAAACAGAGGCAAAAGACAGGGAAGCAACAGCAGTAAAATATGACAAGTATCAGCCAATACATATCAGTTATACTCATCAATGTAATTGGTCTCAACTCACCAATCAAGAGAAACAGACTGACAGAATGGGTCAAGACACAAAATCCAACAATATGCTGCATAAAAGAAGCACATTTAACTCAAAAAGAAATTCATGGATCTAAAGGCAGAGAATGGAAAACAATTTCCATGCAACATTAATCAAGAAAAAAGCAGGGACAGCTATTATATTTGCAAACCATGTGAAATTCAAGCCAAGATTGATAAAAAAAGACAACGATGTTCACTACATACTTTTTAAGGGCAAACTACAAGAATAATAGAATA
>NW_022900951.1:71337755-71347485 GCF_012274545.1 Fukomys damarensis
CCACCACCACACACACACACACACACACACACACACACCAAATGTCAGCAGACTCAACAATACAAAACAAATATTGATGGACATAAGAAATCTAATAAGCACTAACACAATTTTAATGTGGGATTTTAGTACCCCACTGTCACAAATATACTTAGATTTTTTTTGTGGTACCAGGGGTTGAATTCAGGCCCTTGTGCTTGTAAGGAAGGCAACAGAACCACTGAGCCAAATCCCAGCACCCCACTGTCACAATAGATCTTCTACACAAAAATCAATAAATATCAAAAGTGAAACAAAATTATCAACAAATGTACTTAGTATATTTATACAGAGTATTCCAACCCACAACAACAGAATATACATTATTCTCAGCTATATGTGAGGCATTCCCCAATATAGACCACATACTTAAGTAAATGCAAAGTAATTTAAATTATCCACTGTATATTATCTGATCATAATGCAGTGAAAATGAAAATAAATAGCACAAGAAAACACAAAAACTCTATAAACACATGGAAATTAAATATCACCCTTCTGAAGAAGCAATGCATCACAGATGAAATTTAACAGTTTCTACAGTTAAATTATAATGCTGACACAACACAGCACAACTTTTGAGACATAATGAAAGAAGCACCAAAAGAAAAATTTATAGCAGCGAACTTTCACATTAGTAAAACAAAATAAGCTGTAATATACAAACTAATATTGATACTCAATCTTCTAGAAAAAAACCAAGCCCAATGCTCACACAAGGGAAGAAATTTAAGCATTAGAGCAGAAATTTATGCAATTGAGAATAAGAAGGCAATACAATCAATGAATCAAAGATTTACTTCTTTGATAAACCTGTAGCCAGCCTTATAAACAAAGGAAAAAAAAGACTCAAATTCATGCAATTAGGAATGAAAGGTTGAAATTACAATGGATCCTGTGGAAATTCAGAAGATCAATACCTACTACAAGAACCTGTACTCTGTTAAGATGGAAAATACAGAAGAAATGCACATATTCATGAATACATATGAATTGCTAAAGCTGCATCAAGAAGATATTAAAATTCTACATAACTCAATATACGTTAATTAATTTGAAATGTAATTAAAACTTACCAACAAAGAAGAGCCAAAGTCCTCATGGATTAACTGCTGAATTCTACAAGAAATTTAAAGAACACATAGTGCTATTTCTCTTCAAAATCTTTAGTAAAATAAAAACAGAAGCAATGTTCCCAAAATCATTCCTGGAAGCCTGCATTAACCAATACCAAAACCAGAGAAAGATCCAACCAAAAAAATAACAATGTGAAATAGCAAGAAAAGGTGCAAAGGGGAAGAGAAAGTGGTAGGGGAAAGGAAAGAGGGGAATGGAATTCAAGTGAGAAAATTTTTTAAAAATGGAAATGAAATCTTTGTAAATATGGAGGGATGAAGGGGTTGAAGGGAGGGCAGGGGAATGGGGAATAAAATAAGAACCAAGATAGATTATATAAAGGTGCAACTTAAAGATGAAGAGACTTAATTTGGTTCACGTTTTAGGTCTACAGTTGGATGGGCCCAAAGCAGCAATTGCATACTGAAAGGATTTGTTATTGAGTAACTTTGCTCATGTCATGGTGGCCAGGAATCAAACAATGAAGAAAACTGCCAAAAAGTTACAACCCTTTCAGGTCATGTCCACAAAGACCCTCCTCTTCCAATCCAGGCCCTACTACTAATAGCATATTTAACATATTTAGTATAGCATTCCCATAAACAAATGATAATTCAAATACAAGAAGCTTCTGGTACATACCCTAGATATAAATGATAATAGCACAATAGCATATTTAATCCTCAGAATTCTATACATTAGGTACTTTCTTCAGTCTTATTTTATAAAAGAAAATATCTCTTTCAGAGAGCTATATAAGTAGAAAACTAGGTCCCATCTGATTTCATGATTTGGTTTTCATGCACTATGCTTTGGAGCATATTGATATAAATTTTATTCCTCATTGTTATGTATATGTGTTACATCTATATGTTATTTATCTTTGTGATACTACATTTTCTAACCACATAAATCCTATATATTATCACTCTTAACTCATGTATAATGAACATGTGTTATATGTAAACAGATATAAAACACAATATACAGTATATGCTAATTACTTCTAGTATTATAGGTTATGTGATTCAGACATCTAAAAGTAGTAAATTTAATTTTGAATGGAAGAACAGCAAAAATTAATATACACAACCAGTATATACTTTCAGCATATCTCAACTTGATAAACATCTTAAAGAATAATTTTAGTTTATAAAACCATAGATAATTTGTTATGAAAGTAATTATGAAACCTAACAAAAGTATCAGTAGGCTGAGATAATATTCAATTTTACACTTTTTACCAAGACTTTAGTGAAGCTCTGAGGAAAAAAGAAGAATTCTTTGTGTTTTATAATTTTCTTTTAAAATTCAAATTTGTTGATGGAAATATAAATCACTTAGATATTTAGCTATTATGAATTGTGCTGGTATACATTTTGTTATACATGCATCACTGTACTGTTTCACATTATTAGAAAGATGTATAGAAGGGGAATAGCAGTTCTAGAACATAACAACTGACCAAAGCAAGAACTTATAACAAACCCAATATTGACTATAGTCTCTGGTGTAGTCATCTATATATCCACAAAACTATCTCTCATCTTTTAAGTATAAAATATATTAAAAGAAATATGACATATTATGATGTAAAGGAAAACACAAAACAAAAGTAAATTTAATTCTCCTAGAGAATTAAAAACAGAAGAGAGATAAGAGCCTCTATTGCATTTCAATAAAGCAGGAACATCTCTATGGGATATGCACAAATCCAAGTGGTTCTGTGCTTCATTTATCAGCTAATTGCAGACTAAGTTTCAAGACAAAATGCATGGAACAAACATTTTCACTACACAATATCATATTGTATAGTTAATCTAAAGTTCATATTATACTTTAAATTTGTAATATGTTTTTAAAAATATTGTTCAGTAGTGAGAGAAAAAGGAAGAAATGGATGGTTACTGTGATGTTTCTACAAATATGTGGTATATATATCTTTAGCTTGAAATGATGCCTTAAATTGGATCTGTGTTGTTGAGTAATTACATTTTAGCAAAATTACTTAGACTGGTAAAAATGAAAGATGAAAAGTACCAAGTAAATATAATTCCATACTCAATATTAATTTGTTTTGGCTTATTTGGAATAAGCAAATACACTGTTCTATTATTGTGTCATAATATTATATTCAAAACAATTCTTGTGATCAACCAAGTTACTTCAGGTAACTAAATTCAACCTCCAAACCACAATCAACAGATTCAGATATAATTTATTAAATTTAGCTTTAGAACTAATGGTATCAATGTGGCAATATCTAAAGTAAGTTGGAAGAGATATGTAATTTATATTCAGATGTATTTAAAAGCCATCACAAGGAAGAAAACAAACATACTCTCAGATTAGATTTTCAAAGAACATTAAAATCACAGATAGTAAAATATTAATGAATAATAAATTCATGAATTTCTTTTCTCTAAGACACTCCAGAAAAACCAAATGCAGTTTTGAGGACAAAGGGAGAATTAGTGTTTGAACTATAAATTGAAAATAAATAAGTATGTGGTATATTAAGGTTTGCTATGCAAAATTTTGAATTTCTCTCTTCTTACATGGTGAAGATGCAAGTAATTGATGTCAGAACCTGACATTCAAAGGTTATAAAATAATTAAAGAGTAAAACCTCTAAAGTGTTGTGGAGGAATTTTAGCAGAAACACTAAGTGTTATGTCTTATTTCCTTACCAATGATAAATGCCAATAATGAAAATAAATAAAACATCAAAGAACTTCTTTGAGCTTTGTAGTCAGCTTGAGTTCTTTTTTTTCAAAAAATTGGTGTTGGAGAAACACTAAATCTTTTAGAGCACAAGCACTTATAAATGTCCTACTAAAAACAAAGAAATATTTTTCTGTATCTACTGAAGTAGTATATGTACATTAATTTTTGTTTCATTTTGCTTTGTACAAAATTACACTGTCAACTTTTATGGCAATTGGGAAGGACTTCGAACATATGCTCTGTTCATGAGAAAGCACATCTTAAGTAATTCTAATCAAATTTAAAATTGGAATTATCAAGTTTCATTGGGAGTGAAAAGTTAATTTAATATCTATGCAGGCCCATTACAAGATAAAGATTAAGACATAAGCTACACTTATTATCTAATTCTCTTATTCCAAGCCTCTCTAAAATAAAGCTAAGAAACTAGAAATATGTTATTCACTAAGATAATGTTAAAAATAACTTCATAATTATAATCAATATAAATCAGGCAATCCTCTGCAATGTTGGTGGACATAGTTTACACATCAAATAACTATTAAGGAGTGTAATTATCTTTAATTATTCTATATCACAGTTTTTGTTATATCATATTGTCTTCGTTACTTTCACTACCTACACCAAAACAAAATATAA
Source organism: Fukomys damarensis (assembly GCF_012274545.1). Classification (NCBI taxonomy): domain Eukaryota; kingdom Metazoa; phylum Chordata; class Mammalia; order Rodentia; family Bathyergidae; genus Fukomys; species Fukomys damarensis. The sequence continues at coordinate 71,342,277 of NW_022900951.1, forward strand.
CAAACCAAAGTACACAAAGCAGGGCAGAGCATGTTAGCATATACCTGTAATAACAGCAATCAGGAGGCTGAGGTAAGAAAATGGCCACAATTTCAAGGCCAGACTGGGCTACACAGTGATCACAAGTCCCGCCTGAACTCTACAGTGCAACCCTGTCACAAAAAATGATAAAAGCAAAAAAAGAATCAAGATACTTCATTTAAAGATACAAATCTAAAATGATGAATGTCATTATAATGTATATCTAAAATGTATTAATAGAATTAATAAAAATTACTTCTGCCTCAATTAAATTTTTATCTGATTTGCCAATTGGCACCACTATATTTTAGTACAGTGGTGGTGAACCTCTGGCATGTGTGCCACACCTGAATGTTTGGTATCACTGAAAGTTCTAAAATGTTCACCGGCACTGTCTTAGTAGGTTTGATTTTAAATTCAATATAGCATTTTTTAAAAGTTTGCTTTTATGTGATTTTTTGCAAAATGCACGGAGCTGTCAACACTATTATTGTCAATTTAAACTTGAAATTTTAACATTGAGATTTTTCTCAGTGTATGCAGGGCGTTACCTATAAGTGAATTTGTCTTCAAATTAAAATATTGACATTTCATCCAATTTCAGATAGAATGCCCATCATCTACAAGTCAAATTATTACAAATGATGGAGAGACCACAAAGGAAAATGTGCTCTTCTTCACTGGTGGAATTGCTAACTGGTATAACCACTGCGGAAATTAGAATGAAGATTGCTAAAAAAATTGAAAATAGAAATTCATTTTGACCCAGCTATTTCTCTTCTAGGTGTCTTTCCGAAAGATTTAAAGGCATCATATTATATTGATATCTTCATACTCATCTTTAGAGCACCACAATTCATAACAGTCAAATCTTGAAAGCAGATTATATGTCTATCAACAGATGAATTAATAAAGAAACTGCAGTATTTTTATACAATGGAATATCACTCTGCCATAAAAAGAATAAATTTGAATCACTTGTAGAAAAATGGGTGCACCTTTAGACTACAATGTTCAGTGTATTCAATCAGATACAAAAGTTTAAATGTTGCATGGTTTCTGTTATATAAGAAACCCAATATGTAAATGACATATAAAATAATGGACAATAAGAGCAAAGGGACGGAAAGAAAAAGAGTGAGAGGTAAAAGTTATTGTAATCCAGCATAGCCAATGATTCTAAAATTGAACTTTGATTGAGTATACCTGTCTTACATGTTTTGTGGCCTGTTAATATGGCTGTTAATCTATGTCTGCCATAATTATCTTGATAAAGAATTAGGAAATAAATAAATCTGATGTTGTCAAAAAAAATTTTAAATGGCAGTGAAGGGGAAGGGGAAGGGGAAAATAATTAATATGTTCTTTGTACATTTAGCAATTCTCCACAATGAAAGTGATTATTATGTACTGTACTGAAATCATGTATTAATTTAAAAAAGAAATTTAAAACATATTTTCCACACCTCCTTCAAAAAAGTACATTTCTTCTGGTAGATTTGACTATGTATAAACTATTTTTCTTAACTTGTGACACTATGAAGAATACAATTCTTTTCCAGGTGATAGAAATGATTACAGGGAAGTCATCTTGCAGAATTTCCATCATTTTAAAGGAAACTAGTAAATTATTTTGGATGTCTTAAAATTTAAATTGGATGTGTAATTAGGAAAACATAAAAGAATAATTAAGAAAAATAAGTCTCTGGATCATTAAAAGAAATTTCCATTTGTAAATATTCTTACCTTATTTTAAAACTTTTCTACATTTAGACTACAATTGAAATACTAACCTGGTAATAAGTAGTGTCATAAATTATTATTTTCATGTAACATTGTAATAGAATTTTTAGTAGTATTACAGAACCAATAATTGCCACTGTCAGAATCTTGACATCCTAATTAAAACCAATTGATAGCTCCATAACTAATAAAGAAGTATAGAACAATAGGAAAAGAAAAGTTCTCACAATCAATGTAGAAGTGTAGAGTTGAGAAAGTTGTTTTTTACTGTTACTCATCTTTACCAAATCACCCTGTTGCTCAGGTTATCGTGTATTTACTTATGTAATGCCCTTATTTAAAAATCTCACATTCATAAAATCAATTTACTAGCAATGACAAGGAGAAAATAGTTTTATAATAGATTTTTTTCAAAAATATTGTTTAAATACCCTTTCATTTTTATACTTATGAACATTGTGAATGATAAAAATTTACTCACCTCTCTCCAGCCTCAACTATTATGTTACCATATAAAGGAAGACAACTTCATATACATCTACATATATATATGTTATTTCTATCCACAAGGTAAACTTTTATCTATATAGTAGAACAGACTCTTACTTCTAGTTCTAGTAGTTCATATTTTATAACACTATATGGGAGCAGTACAAACAGTTTTATTCAGAAACTTGAGTTTGTTCACTGCATATTTATCTGATTTATAGTTCTCTATTTTCCTCTTTACATGTTGAGAGTCTGCTGTATGTGCAACTAGGTAAGCACCATCATTACTTATGAACAAGAAAACATGTAAAAACATCAAGAAAATAGATTTATCTCATAATTGAGCATCATAACCTGATCACTGATTTTGTATATCATACATAAAAGCTATTATCTATGAACAGGGAAAGGAAAAGAGAAAGATGAAAAGAAGGAGGGGATAAAGACATCTTATTAGAAAGTGATGCATGTTATGGCAAAATATTTATTTAAGCATACTTCAGAAAGCCTAAATAAAGAAATAGTATTTGGTGAATGCTTGAAAGTTTAGAGGTGCTTGAAAAATATGTAAAAAATGCATCTACATGACAGAAGAAATGAATGTTGTTGTGGAGGTAGAAAGGGCGGTTCTCTCAAGAAAGCATTTAGTCAAAGATTCTAGTTTTAATTGCTACACAAGTTTGAGAAGATTCAAAGTTTATTGTCATTCATTACATAATTCAAACAGGAGTTTGAATCATTTATAATGCCTTATTGCTTCTCTGATCAGAATTTTTATCATCATTATTCAGAAACTAACGTTTTCTGATCATTGTAAGTGTGAGTTATAATTTGTATGGTCAAAGGCACACCAAGTTTCGTATGGGAAATAAGAATAGTAGTTATTTCAGATGCTGTCTCTATGTTATTAAGGTGGCAATGTGAACTTTTCTAGAGGAATGCATGTAATCATCAAGGAAGCTAGTATTATGAATAATGGATGAATAAATCCACAGAGGTTCAGATAATTAAGAAATTTTTTCCAAAATCAGCTTCAAAAATATATTTTCAGCATCAAATGAGCTCATATATATAGTGCTTAGGATAGTATAAAAATTTTATCTATGAGAATGCTTATTTTGGTTGGTTGTTATTATCACAGCCTCTTCAAGGCCTAGAGTAATACCTGTTATAATTGTACAAAATTAAAAGATACTAGTTGTAGATCTTTCATGGTTCTATAAATTTCTTGAAATTAATAGTTTTTTTGTATCTTTTATTTAGAACAAAAGCATAAGGGTAATTACTCAGTGAATTACAAGTTTGATGAAAGAAGACAGAGTGATTAACAGGAAAGCAGACTGGCAAAATAATTAAATTGACAATGCTGCCGGGGATTTAGCTCAGTGGTTCGGTGGCCTGCCTTGCAAGCACAAGGACTCGAGTTCAATCCCCGGTACCCCCAAAAAACAAAACAATACAAAAGACAATGCATTTAAGTGTTAAGCTATGCTGTCAACTTGACTAGCTTGGGAGTTACTCACTGGATTAATAAGTCACACTTCTGTGTGCATCTAGTGCATCATGGAGAGATAACCTCAGACACTATATTTGGTCCCTTGCCCCTTCCTCACTGGTTATGTTCCATCCTCTGCTTCTCAGACACCATGAATTAAGAATCTTTATTCCACCACACTTTTCAGATATCAGTTTCCTTACACAGATCCACCTGTTGTGTATTCAACCACTACTCATTCTTTATGCTTTGAATGTTAGGTGTTATGTCTCAGTGCCAATAATGAAAATATATTTGAATAAAATATTAATATTAAACATTAATTTATTTGTATATTATAAAACTGATTTGGATATCTAGAAAAAGAAGATCTGAAGGCAGTTTAATTTTACTTAACTTCATTATAATTTAAAATTTTTGAGAATTATTTCTATTAAAATCATCTCAAAATGATCAAAAAATTTGGGTGAGGGATTTAGCTCAGTGGTTCCACCACCTGCTTCGCAAGCACAAGGTCCTGAGTTTGACAACTGATACCAAAAAAAACCAAAGAAAGAAATAAAAAAATTTGATAACATTTGGTTTGTTAGAATAGCCATGCTGTCTTGCATCTTCAAGTTAAATTTAAAGATGGCTACTTTTTCATTTTGCATTAACTTAGTTTTCATTTATTCTGATGTAATGCTCCATTTTAACTTTCAACTAATAAAACACCATATTTGTTAATGTATCTCTTTTCTTTAACATTATTTATTACAATGAAAATACAATCTATGTTTAAATATTTGTTAGAACAATATGAGCATATGTCTGTTATAATTTAAATTGAACTTTCCAACATTGTATAGAAACTTAATTTCAATTAGCATCTTAGTTTCTAGTACCCTGAATGGACACATACAGAGAAAACTCAATGATCAAGTTCTTTGTAAAATAAGCTTATTATGCAAGAAGTTAAAAAATAAAGATAAACATTAGTTATAAAATCATTTAAATACAAAGAAAATGTTTAAAAATATAAATATTTCAAAAGATTAGGCATGGTGGTGCACAGCTAAAAACTCATTATTCAGGAGGCTGACGCTGAGGTATCAGGATTATAGTAAGTTCCAGGACGGGTTCAGCTACATAATGAGTTCAAGGCCTACTTGAACTATACAGGGAGATTCTGGCTTGAAAATATAAATATTATATATATATATATATATATATACACACATGTGTATATATGTATATGCATATATGTGTGTATATATGTGCATTTATGTGCATATATGTATTTTTTCAACAATAACAAATGCTGTCAATATTTTCTTTCATTTTAAATTCTGGTTTCTTATTTATTTGAATATTTTTATTCATTAATTTTATTGGTACAATTAAGGTATTCAATATGGAAACATCCATCACTGGATATCTGTACCTTTACATAATATATATTGGTTCTTATTTTTGCCCCAT
>NW_022900951.1:71347541-71386256 GCF_012274545.1 Fukomys damarensis
CTTTGTTTTTTTTTTCCTGTTCTTGTATTTATTCCTTTTCCATACCCCTTCCACTTGCCCTTCCTTCTTGGACCTTTGCTTCGGATTTCACATTATCTATCATACCTTTTACTCTTTATTTACATTTTCAGGTTCTCACACCAGAGAAAGTATTTAGTATTTACACATGCATGTCCTATTTATTTTATTTAAGAGTATGTCCTCTGCCTTGCAAGCACAAGGACCCAAGTTAGATCCCTGGTACAAAAAAAAAAAAAAACCAAAAAAAAAGTATGTCCCCAATATGCACTCATTAATCTGTAAATGTTTCTAATTTCTCATTCTTTATGTATGAGTAGTACTTAACTTATTTAAAAATCACATTTATCTTATCTAGTCTCCAGCTGATGGGTAATTGGGCCATGTCCAAGTTTTAGCTATTACAAACTGTGCTACTATGAACATGGGTATATCACTGTAGTATGATTCTTTTAATTATTTTGGAGAGATACCCAGCAGGGTATAACTGGGTCAAGTTGGACCTCTAGTCCTAGTTCTTTCAGGTATCTCCATACTGATTTCCACCAACAGTGGAGAAAGTTTCTTTTTGCCCCACAGGCCAACTGGCATTTGTTATTGGTTGATTTCATGAGAGTAGTCACTCTTTCTGGAGTAAAGTGGCATCTCAGTAGTGTTTTCCATCTCTTGATTGACCAGTGATTTTGAACATTTATTCATATGTTTATTTGCTACTTCTACTTCTTTCTCTGAGTAGTGTGTGTTCATTTAAGATGCCCATTTTTCTATTGGATCTTTAACTTTGAGAGGTATAGTTTTTAAAAGTACTTTATATATACTAGATAGTAGACTTTTGTCTGAGGAACAGTTGTAAAAATTTTTCCCACATTGTGAGTTGTCTCTTCACTCTTTTACTGGTTATTTTTATTGTTCAGAAGCTTTTCAATAAGATGAGATCACCCTTGTTGAGACTTTGTGCTAGTTCACCTGCAACTGAGGTTTTGTTCATGAAATCTTTACTCACACCAATGTCTTCAAGAATTCTATTTAACCTCTCTTCCAGCAAGTTTAGGGTTCCTGTTTTAATGTTTAGATCTTTGATCCATTTTTATTTTAATTTAGTGCATAGTGAGAGACATAGGTCTAGTTTTCATCTCTGTCAATTCAAAACCCAATTTTTACCTCACAATTTACTAAAGAGGTTTTTTTCCTCCAGTGACAGTGTTTGGCTCCTTTGTCAAAAATGAGGCGACTATATCTGGAGTTGTTTCTGCATGCTGTAATTAGTTCCACTGATTCTCAGGTCTGTTTCTTTGCTGCTATCAAATTGTTTTAATCATAGTAGCCCTCTAGTATAATTTCAAGTTCGGGATTGTGATATCCCCAACCTTGTTTTTGTTTCCTTGGAGTTCTTTTTGCTATTCTAGCTCTCTTGTTCCAAATGAATTTTTCGACTGTTTTCACAGTCTGTGAAGTATGCTGTTGAAATTGCAATTGGGATGCTATTTAATCTATATAGCAGTTTTGGAATTATGGACATTTTCACTATGTCAGTCCTTCCTACCCAAGGGCAAGGGACATCTTTCTATTTCTTGATATGTTTTTATCTCTTTTTTTCAGAGTGATGTAGTTTTCAGATTAGAAATCGTTGAAGTATTTCATTAGGTTGATTCTTAGGTATTTCATTTTTTGGGATGCTACTGTGAAAAGAGTTGTTTCTCTAGTTCCTCTCTCAGTCTGTTATTGATGCACAGGAAGCTTATTGATTTTTTTTTTGTGTGTGTTGACCTTGTATCCAGCTACTTTACTGAATTTGGTTATTAAGTCTAGAAGACTTTTGGTGGACTTCTTGGGGTCTTCTCTATAAAGTATCATGTCATCTGAAAATAATGACAATTTCACTTCTTTGTTTACTATCTTTATTGCTTGTATTTTTCTCTTGCCAGATCATTGTGGCTAAGGTATCCAAAACTACATTGACTAAGAATGGCGATAGTGAACATCCTTGTTTTATTCCTGATTTTATAATGAAGGCTTTCAGTTTTTAATGATTTAGTACAACGTTGGTGGTTGGTTTTTCACAGATGGCTTTTATCAGCTTGAGGTAGAGTCTGTCTATTCCAATTTTCCATAGGATCTTCATCAGGAATATGTGTTGGATTTTTTGAATGCCATTTGTGCATCTATGGAGATGATCATATGATGTTTGTCCTTGGATCTATAAATAAACTGTATTACATTTATTGTTTTAGGTACATAGAACCATCCCTGAATCCCTGGAATGAGTTTCACTTAGAGTGTATGAGCTGCTTGATGATCTTCTGCATTCTGTTTGCTACTATTTTATTGAGGATTTTTGTATCTATGTTCATTAGGGAAATTGACCTATAGTTTTTCAATTAGGTCTTTTTCTGCTTTGGGGAAACAAGGTGATGCTTGCTTCTATGACAGAATTTAGGAGGAATGCTTCTTTTTAAATTTCAATGAAGAGTTTAAAGATTAGTAGCAATAGTTTTTTATGTAAATGTCTTGTAAAATTCATCAATGAAGCCATTAGGACCCTGGCTTCTCTTAGTTTGTAAGTTTTTAATTATGTTTTCAATTTCAATGATTAATATTGGGTTGCTTAGAATTTTTAGGTCTTCTTCATTCAACTTTGGTAATTCATACATATCTAGAAATCTGTCCATTTCTTCTGAGTTTTCTATCTTATAGGCATACAGGTTCTAAAAGTAGGTATTGAAGGTCCTCTGGATATCTACTGGGTCTGTAGTAATTTCACACATTTCTTTCTTTATTGCATGGATCTGGGCCTTTTTTCCCCTTTTTTCATAAGTTTGGCCAATGGTTTGTCAATTTTGTTTATATTTTCAAAGAGCCAACTCTTTGTTTCAGATTTTTTGCATTTTTCTCTTAGTCTCCATTGCATTGATTTTTGCTCTGATGCTTATAATTTCCTCCCTTGTATGAGCTTTGGATTTGTCCTACTCATTTTTTTTTCTAGAAGCTTGAGATTAGGCATTAGGTTGTTTACTTGAGCTTGCTCTATTTTCCCAATATTAGCGCTCACAGTTACGAATTTCTCTCATAAGACTGCTTTCATTGTTTCCCATAGATGCTGATATGTAGTATTGCCATTGCCACTTAATTGTAGGAAATGTCTGATTTCATCTTTAATTTCCTCTCTGACCCAATGGTTGTTCAGTATTGTGTTGTTCAATTTCCAAGTGTTTATGAAATTCTTGTGGTTTCCTGTGCTACGGAACTCCAATTTCATTGCACTATGGTCTGCAAATATACAGGGGATAACTTTCCTTTGCATTTACTTACACAATTACTACAAACAAGTATGTGATTTATTTTGAAGAACAACCTGTGTGCAGCTGAAAAAAATGTAAATTCTGATTTTGTGGGGTGGAACACTCTGTAAACATGTCAAGTTCTTTTGTTCAACAGTTTGGTTGAGTTCTGCTATTTAGTTGCTTATTTTTTGTCTAGTTGATCTTTCTATTTGTGACAGTGGAGTATTGGGGTCCCCCTATACTATTGTATCTGTGCTTATTTGATTTTTCATGTCCATTAATATTTGTTTTATATAGTTGCATGCACTAGTATTTGGTACATATATATTTATGATTTTCATCTCTTCATCTTAGGTTGTTGCCGTTAGAAGAATACAGTGACTTTCTCTGTCTCTCCTAATTAGTGGTGGTTGAAAATCCATTTGATTTGCAAAGTAGATAGCTACTCTTGTTAGGTCTTCTGCTGCATGGAGATTTATTTTCCAGCCTTTAACTTTCAGTCTATAAGTTTCTTTTTTAATTAATTGTGTTGTGTGCAGCATATTATTGGATTTTGCTTCTTGACCCATTCCGCCTATTTCTTTTTATTAGTGAACTAAGACCATTAACACTGTTGGTGCAACTGAGAGTTTGTTCATAAAGGCTTTCCTTTATGAAAAGTTAGGTAGAACTTATCTTCCAATAAATTCAGTGTTTCTATTTTAATATTTAGATACTTAATCCACTTGGATTTAGTATTTAGTGAAAGATAGAGATGTAGTTTTAATGTTTGGAAAGTTGAAATTCATTTTTTCCAATACCACTTACTAAATAAATTATCTTTCCTTTATTGTTTGCTCCTTTGTCAAAGATGAGGTAGCTGAGTATGTCTAAAGGTGTTTCTGCATCTTCTAATCTATTCTAATGATCTTCAAGTTTGTTTCTTTGCCAGTAACATGGTTTTTATCACAGTGGCTATTCTAGGTCTCTTCCAATTTCAAATGAATTTTTGTATTGTTTTCTATAGTTGAGTGAAATTTACTGTTGGGATCTCAATCGGCATTGCATTTAATCTGTAAAGCAGTTTTGGAAGTATGTCCATTTTCACTATATTGGTTCTTCCTACCCAGGAGAAAGGGATGGCTTTTCATTTTCTTATATCCTCTTTGATCTCTTTTTGCAGAGTGTTGTAGTTCTCAATGTAGAGTTCTTTTGAATCCTTTGCTAGACTGATTTCATTTTTTTGGATGCTGGTGTGAAAGGAATTGTTTCCACAATTTCTCTCTCAGAGATTTGTATACAAGAATGCTATTAATTTTTGAGTGTTTACCTTGTAGCCAGCTACTCTACTTAATCTGTTCATTAATTCTATAAGGATTGTGTTGGAACTTTTTGGATCTTCTATGTAGAGAATCGTATCTTTAGCAAATAATGACCATTTAACTTCTTCTTTCCTATCTTTCTTGCTTTTATTTCTTTCTCAAGTCTAATTACTGTAGCTAATATTTCCAAAGTGATTCTGAATAGGAGTGGTGATACTGGAAATCCATGTTTTATTCCTGATTTTAGTGTAAAGGTTTTCAGTTTTTGACCATTTAGTAAGATGATGGCTGTTGGTTTTTTATATGCTTTGGTGCATGTATATTTATGATTGTCATCTCTTCCTCTTGAATTTTTCCATTTACAAGGATGTAGTGACCTTCTTTGTCTCTCTCAATTTGTTTTGGTTTGAAGTTTACTTTGTCTGTAAATAAGATAACTATCACTTCTTTTTTCAGGGTTTCTGTCACATGAAAGACTGTTTTGCATCCTTTTACTTTCATTCTATTTGTTTCTTTTTTAAGTACATGAATTTCTTATATACAGCATATTGTTGGATTTTGCTTCTTAGTCCATTCTGAGAGTTTATTTCTTTTGATTGATGCAATGATATAACATTGATGGTTATACCTGGTATGTATTGACTTATCATCATCATATTACTTTACTGTTGCTGGTTCTTCTTAATTTTCTCCCCCTCTCCCTTTAATTTCTTGGTTTTCCCACTGGGTTGGCTCTGTAGGGCCTCATGGAATTGTGATCTTCATTTTATTTCCTAGGATATTATTTAGAATTGTTTTGAGTGCTGGCTTAATATTCATGAAGTTTCTCACTTGTCCTTTCTCATGGCAGTATCTTATTTCCCTATCAATTTTGAAAGAGAGTTTTGTAGGATACATCAGTTCAGGTTGGAGGTTGTTTCATTTAGTGTTTGAAATACCTCATCCCAGGCTCTCCTTGATTTGAGGCTTTGTATTGAAAAGTCTGCTGTGATTCTAATGGGCTTTCCTTTGCATATGATTTGTTTCTTTTATCTAACTGCTTGCTATATTTTGTTCTTCCATTGGGTCTCTGGGATCATGATTATTATATGTCTAGGGATAGTTTTTTTGTGATCATGTCTAGTTGGAGTCCTATAAGCCTCACTTATCTGTATGTCAAATTCTTTTGCTCTAGGAAGTTTTCTGTTATTTATTCTGTGAACAGTTTTTTAAAGTCATTTGTACTTTCTCTGGCATTTCCATGGACTCCCATCAGTCTTATATTATTCTTCTTTGCATCATCTATTAGTTGTTGGATTGTTTTCTCACATTCACTTACTTTTTCTAAGATATCCCTCTTTTAATGGTCACTGACTACCATCCTCTCCTCTATATCTGATATCATTCTATGTCTTCTCTATCTGATATCAGATTGTTTCTGTCTGTTATGTATACTTTCAGTAGAGTTTTTAATCTGGACATTTGTTTGAATCTGTTTCACACATTTAATTTCTTTTTTATGTTGGACATTCATGGTTTCCATTTCTTACCTATGCTTGGCATTCATGAATTCAATCATGGTCCTGAACAATTGTATTATTTTACTGTTTTTGTTCTAAAGTCTCTAATCATGTATTTGATTCTTATCATTATCTTTGTATTTATCTCAAAAATTATTTCTAATTTGAATTTTTGTAGAAACTCATTCATCTGTTTTGTTGTTTCCTGTGCTGTCAGTTCAGGGTGTCCAGGTGGCTTATTTTCAGACTTTTCAAACTCACACCCCTCGGAATTTGCCTTTGGTGGACTGGCAGCCTGTGTTTGTGCTTGTGCCTTGCTTGAATATCTTATCACTTTTTTGGGAGTACAGGTGATTTAACTCAGAACCTTGCACTTGCGAGGCAGGTGGCAGAACCACTGAGCTAATCCCTGGCCTCTTTTCTATTTTTGTTGTTACTGTCCTTGGTTCAATTCCTGGGTTAACACTTCGATCTCCTTGTTATAGCTTGTCTTTAAGTTTTGAATCTCTAATGACTCTGAGACCCTCTCAATTCCACAATACCAGGAAGGAAAACTGATTACATCAATCACAACACCTTAGCCCAAGTGATACAATCAACAACATAATAGCATAAAGCACAGCTTAGAAAATGACAATTTGTGGTAGTTATTAATTATCACTTTTGCCATGTGGATTATATAAAAATGGAGGATGGAGCACAGAACAATGGCCTTGATGACCCCCTGTGCCTCTGTGGTGTGAATCCAGGTACCAGCCCATCCAGGAGGCCAGAGACTTATGGAGGCTGGGGGCTGTAGGTGCCCTCATGACTTTGGCTCTCACATTCTTCTCCCAAGGCCAGGAGGGTGGGGCTGTGGTAACAGAAAAGCTATTGGAGGTTGTTTTCTCTTCGGGCTTAAAATACTTCACTCCAGGATCTTCTTGCCTTGAGGGTTTGTGTTGAGAGATGTGCTGTTATTCACATGGGCTTTCTTTTGTATGTGATTTGTTTCTTTTATCTAAGTGCTTGTAATATTTTGTTCTTCTTTAGGCTTTCTGGAAACTTTATTATATACCTACATGTTTTCCTGTTGCTATCTTCTCCATCATTGAATTTAATTTCTTTTCCTGCATGATGGATTCATTTTGCTGGGCTTCATGGGGTTATTACACTCATTGTCTTTTCTTTGGATATTGTTAAAGCTTTTTGAAGTGCTGGTTTGGTGCTCATGAAGTTCCTTATGTGTTATTTGTCACGAAAGTATCTCATTTCTCCATTAATTTTGAAAGATAGGATACTCCAATCTTAGTTGCATGTTGTTTTAAGGCTTTTTCTTTCTGGGCTTTTTTTTTTTTTACTTGAGAGTTTCTGTTGAGAATTCTGCTGTGATTCTTCTGGACTTTATTTTGTATGTGATTTGTTTCTGTTTTCTAACTGTTTGTAGAAGTTTGTTCTATTGAGCTTCTGGTATCTTGACTATATTCCTAGGTGTAGTTTTTTTTTTTTTATCATGGTTAGAATAAGACCTATATGCCTCACTTATCTGTATGTCAAATTATTTTCCCCTGCTTAGGAAGATTTCTGCCATTACTTCTCTGAATGGGTATTGTCTTTTTGTGTGTCATTTTCAACCCTACTTTCTATTTATTGATTCTGATCAGTCTTATGTTATGCTTTGCATCATCTAGCAGCTGCTCTATTGATTTTTCATGATCCCTTTCTATTTTGAAGCAATCTTTCATATCTTGGTCACTAATTGCCATCCTGCATTCTATATCTTATACTCTCTCCTCACATTGGCTCATTCTACAGTGTAAACTTTTAATGAAGTTTGTAATTTCCTGGCTATCTGCTTACATCTGGTTTATGGATTCCATTTCTTTCCTATGCTGTGATTCCATCATTTTCCTCAGCTCCTATCTTTTTTTTTAATCTCTGTCTGCTTTGGAGTTATTAATCATGTCTTTCACTACGGACATAATCTCTGTTGTTATCTGAGAAATTATTTGTAGTTTTATTTTTTCCAGATTTTCTTTCATTGGCAGTTCAGGGAGTCCAGGTGGTTAGATATTAGATCGTTCCTCCTCCTTGGCCTTTGAACTTTTCTTACATGATCTAGAAGTCTTGTTTTGAGTCTTGTTTACTTGTCTTCTCATTTCAACAGTTGCAGTCTGTTGCACCTATATTGAGGTGATTTTTTTCTCATCCTATGGTCTTCAATTTTCAGCAAGCCTCAGAAAGGCCTTCTGTATGCTACTCACCACATGCCCTTACAGATGCCTGTGTTGCATTGCTGTCTGGGCAGAGTTCTGCCTGGGGACTGTGGATGCTTCACAATGGTATCTGTGCAGGCCTCTGACTGGGGCCTGTGTACCTGCACATCTGTTTTCCAGGCAGACATTTGGATGGGTCCTGTCCATCGTGCCACTTGTGTCTAGGCAGGGCCCCAAGCGACTGGTGTCTAGGTGGGGCACTGGTTGGAGCCTGAACACTCATGCTTCTGTTGACAGGCAGGCTTCTGGCTATTTATTTGAAATTTTAGCTGAAAAGTATATGTGTAATCATGTATCTTGCTAGATAAATAAATGCTATATAAGCATTTGTATGACATAAAATACGTTTTTCAAACATGATTGAATTACATGCAATAATCCATATCATAGAAAATATAACTTATTATTTTATCTACTACCCTAATACTTTATAGTTAGATTATTTATAACTTTTTTATGTAAATGTGCTGCTATGTAGAATATTTATAAGTAAATTTTTCATTTTTGATGCTGTTATGAATGAAACCATGTCTTACACATTTTAGGCACATATTTTACACTGAGTTACAATACTAGTCTTTGAATTAATCTTTTGCCACATTGTCAGTCATTTAATTAAGTAATATCAACAAAAGTTAAATTATGAAACCAAGGATTTTGCCATTTTAGGATTGAACAAATATCCCTGTGAAAACTTAATCAAGTTATAGGCTCATTAATGTATTCTAAACTTAATTTCAACTAAAGGTTACCAAATATAGGATGCTATCATTTAAAAATATTTTTCTAATTGTGTTGATAACTGCATTTTAACTTAATGTTCTTATGTTTATTAATGGAATTATACATTGTCTTCCTATTTATCTTTGCTCCTTGTATTTATTCTTTAGTAACTGTTCTTCAGTTTCATGTGTCTTTTTAGTATTTTGTTTAATTGTACCTTTTTTTTCTTTCAATCCACTCATAAAGTAGCAAGGAATTCAGCCAATTGTTTCTTCTGTCTTTTTTAAAAAATTGAAGTAAGAAGTGATGAATTTGAATTTTTAGCTGGGGAGATTTACAAAGAAAGTGTGGAAGATATTTCCTTGTTTATCCTTGTTACTTTTAGTAAAGTGCTACTTTAGTAAAATGCCAATTTTTAAGAAAATGTGAGAGGAGAAAGAAAATTGCTAGCTAGAAAGCAGTTAGAGCTTCAGGATTTGAAAATTATCAATATTTAACAAATAAAAAACATGAAGGGGCTGGGGATTTAGCTCAGTGATTCTACTGCCTGCTTTGCAAGCATACGGTCCTGAGTTCAGTCCCTGGGACCAAAGAATAAATAAATTAATTAAATAAAAATTTAAAAAAACATGAAAAGCATATTCTGAAGAGAGAAATAAGGTTGTGGCAAAACCATCACTTCCTAAAGAGCATATAGGGTTATACTAGCTGAAACAGTGTCAGTTCAAACTAAAGGGGATGAAACCAGAATAACATGAAGGAAGGACATAACTCTTCTTGGGTTCAAAAAGATAGTACAAAACTACTGTTTAGGAGCTAATATTAATTATTTATAAAGAAAATGAAAGCATAAACCTGAAGGTAATTAAGAAGTCACCATCATATGCCACCATAGGCCCAGACCACACAGACTGGAAGTGGAATAAAAATATCTCCTCAGTTTTAGTTGGCCAGTCTGCTATAGTTCTGAGCCGATGGGTCAGTTCTACTGCCCATAACATAGGGGGTAGAACTGCTGCCCTTGACTGAGTGGTCAGTTTAATTTTTTAATATAAAATTGGTGACAGTATTACCCCAGAGAGTCTGGAAAGCAGTGCATTAAGTCATGGAGAATTATTCTTGAACCTTATGCTATAATGGAATTTACCTTGTTAGTATAAGCTTTGGAACTTATATTTTGGAACTGTCAAATCGTTCTTTTTGTCTGATTTATCCCTTGGAATGTGATTATTTATATTATGCCTTCCCAGTACTTTAATTTGGAAACATTTGACTTGCCTGATTCTATAGGTTAAAAGCTGGAGATGAGTTTTTCCTCAGAAGAAATTACCCCTTGAGTTGCTCCAATTCTCAAATTAGATGGTATTTAAAGGAGACTTTGACTTAGGTTTGAGGATGAAATAGATTAGCAACTTTGAAACTTTTCAAATGGGGTAGATGAATTTTCATGTGAGACAGTCATGAATTTGGGGAAGTAGAGTTTGAAATGTTACATACTGACTGTGTCTTTCAAAATTCATATATTGAAGTCCTAAGATTCAATGTATCTGTTCTTGAAAGTAAGACTTGTATGGAGGTAATTAAGGATAAATGAGATCAGAAAGGTGGGTCCCTAATACAGGAGGACCAGTATATTTAATGAAAGGGGGGAGGCACAACAATTGTTATTCACAGACAAAAGGCTTATTAGAACACAATCATATAGTGGTAATCTGCAAGTCAAGTGAGAGGAATCAGGACAAAACAGTAATGAAGACAGCAACAAAACTAACATCTTAAACTCGTAGCTTCCAGAACTACTAAGAATCTGCTTTTGTTATAACAACACATACTCCTTAGTACTACATTATGGCAGCACTAACAGACTAATATAATCATCAAGAACAGCTTTATGATTCTAGGCAATGAAACTTGGAGTTATTTCAAAATGTAGTTAATTATTGAAAACAGCCTTTCTAACTAGCTATTTATGCTATAGCTGAATATCATGTGATTTCTTCATCTGATTTTTTTGAAATTATGACATATAACATGAGCTTGAAGAAACAACAGGAATAATATTCATACATTATGAAGAAAATTTTGATATATGATGCAAAGTACTTGTTGTATTCAAATAAAGATTAAATGAAGTTATAGAAGAAATAGTTGTTCATGAGAATGCTTACCCTATTACTTTTAAAGAGATTTTAAATATGTAGCCAGAATAACTTTAGTGGAGGCAAACATTGATATAAGCAAGGAATACATTTCAGATGAAATGAATAAAGATACTCTACAGAATTTGATGCTGGAGGAAAAGAATCAAACGTATTGTAAGAGATATTTCATTATATTGACAGCATAAAAGTAAAATGGATAAAAAAATTTGAAATTACTGCTGAAAAATTTTGAAGAGTATAAAATTTTGCTTAGATATAGAAGTTTCTCACTCTGAATAAGTATGTAGGTAGAAGGCATGAGCTGTTCAAACTACTCTTAAGCTTTGATTTGAAGGAAATATTTTTAATTGGATAATTAAGTTTAAGTTTTCTGTTTTATCATTTATGTATACATACATTATAACTGAAGTAAGAAACTATTTTATGCTTTGGCAAAAGTTTCTAAAATTTTAGCAAAATTGTTAATTTTTCTAAATAATTTATTTACAATTCCTAAAAAGCTTTTACTTCTTATATTTTAAATTAAGAATATATGTATTTTCAATATATTAATCATTAAGTAATTTAAATCTCTTTATTGTATAAACATAACCATGGTCATCTTTTCTAGAATTGTGAAATGAATTAAGTTTGTGAACAAAGATACTACTCTATTGTATTTATTTGTATATGGCATTGTTCATTTTAATGGCATTTACCTGGAAAGAACGCCCTGGAGAGTAAAATGGGATGTGTCTCATGTACAATTTTACTTAGATTATATCCTCCATATATTCTTCCATAAACTCCCTATTTTTTCAAAAGTATATAAATTTAAACCTTTTCATTTTATTTATATTTCTGTGTATTCTTAGTATGATTTACAAAATTCTCTTAATTCATTGATGTCATTTATTTTAATTTTAGTAACTTGTCATATTTTAGTCTTGTTTAGAACAACAAATTTCCTCTCTGATTAATAATGCTTACAAAGTCAACATTTCCTCATCTTTTAAATTTATCTTTTACTCTGCAGTTCATCTCTTTCTTTCATATTTGTTTGGTTTTAGATAAAAACACAAACAGAAGAATGAGAATGAGTCCTATTACTATTATTATTATAATTCCCTCATACCAAGCCATATTAAATATAATTATCCTCAATCCCTTGCCCTAAATATGACATTTTCTTTACCAGGTTCAACTGTCAGTAGCAAATTATTTTTTATTGATTAAGAAGGCTTTCATTTGTCTTTTAAACTGTGTGTGTGGGGGGTATTTCTCAGAATATTATTTCTTGTTAGCGTAAATATATTGTCATGTGGATTATTAAGAATATTAATGATAATTTCTCTTAATTGAACTCCAATATACTTTGGTCTGTCAGCATTAGGTCCCATTGACAAAAGTTTCAAAAAGGCCAGTAATATCGCATAGTGACTCTCAAGTATAGTTTATGTATTCTCTCTAGTATTCTTTACCAAATTGATTAGATATATAAATCTTTGTATCATCCATATTCTGTCCTATATTATATTACAATTACTCTGATATAGTTCTTGGAGATTTCAAACATTAACACACCAAAAAATTCTTACAAAAATAGAAACATAATAATATAAATCTTTGAGGATAATGATACATTTATAGTAATTATCTTATTATTTGATTATAATTTTGTTTTATTGATTCATAAAATAAAAAATTAAAATTATTGAATTAATTCCAAAAACACAAACTCTCATTTCGTTTCTCCAATGAACTCCTCCAATATCTCCCAACTAACTAGTGATGCTCTGTCTAAACTTTATAATTAAAAAAGGCTATTATTCTTTTATTATTTCAATTTGTTTTATAGCACACTTCAATTACTGCTTTTATCCCTTTAGCTTTCTTCAATTTTCTTCCTCATTCCAATGGTCCTTAAAGACTGAAATACATTGATTCTATTTCTTTTTTAATATTTATCATACTCTCAACTCCCTTTAATATCAAACTGAAATTATCATTCATTATAATTATTCTATTAACTACACCATAAATATCTATCTGTCCTTCTCCCCTTTAAATTCTCTTTATATGACTTCATTCTACCTCAAACTTTTTCCATACTCAAGCTTCACCCATGTTTCTAGTTTCAAAGTTGAACACTTTCTCATTCTAAGTCTCACCAGAGTTGGATTTAAATTTTATTGAAACTTAAAAAATATAGTAAAAGAAATGAAGAGGCTTTTCCAAGAAATTCCCATTGTTTCTGAGAAGCAACATTATTCCCCACTTCATCTGCTTTCTCTATTGTTAATATGGATAAATTTTCCATGAGTCTAGTTAAGACCAATTAATCTACTTGTATGTTAAGATACAACTTTATCTTGCACCAATTCCTTTATATTGTGCATCAAATTTTCATTTTCCACTGAATCATTCTGATCAGCAAAAAATAGGTACTATTTCCTCATTTAAAATATATCCTTTGACCCCACTTACCCCTCTGACTTACTCCCATTCATTTTTTATCCAATTAGCATTTCCAAAATAAACTAAAAGATTTTACTATATTCAGTCTTGATGTACTTTCCATCATTTTATTTAAACTGAGCTCAACTAGTCTTTTCCCCTTACAATTCAACTGAAATTTTGTCTCCATATCTAACTGACCTCTATGTGAATATATCAAATATTTAATTCCCAATCATTATCCAACTTGACCTATCAGCAATAATTGCCACACATGAAACAACTTTTTGACCTGATTTTTTCCAGAGGAATAAACTCTTCATATCTTTTTCCTATATGAAGATAATTCTGTTCAAACATTTTTCATAGATTTTCCTCATTTATTTGCTTTTATTTTCTTCAACTTGTCTCATTGATTTATTTGTTCTGAAGGTCCTTTATTATTGATTACTTAGTATTTTCAAGGTACACCATTTTTCATTCATCATAAAAAAGCCTTATCTAGGCCAATATGTATATGGTGATTAGTTGCTGTTATATGATTCTTCTTCATAGATCCTAATTCAAACTAATATACTACCTTTTATCACTGTAATAATAAATGGTCCACTCCCAATTGTGCTCTTGCAAAATTTGTGATCATTGGTGTTGGACATATTAATTTTTTAAACAGTTTTATTGACATATAACTACTTATTACCTATTTGAACCTTTAAAAGTATGCACCCATGCTTTTTACCATACCATTACACCAGTGTACAATCATCATCATTTTATACACACACACACACACACACACACACACACATATATATATTTTCTTGGATCTGAATTTTTGGTTAAGAGTAGGGATGGTAAATATTTCTTGCAAATTACCATATAGTCAACATTTTATGCTTTATGGGCCCTATAGTATCTCACAACTTTTCATTTCTTCTAAAGTGGAATGGAAGCTGTCTTAGTTTGTAATATTTTTTTAAATTTTTCACTTTGGCTTTTAATAGTTTAAATGTAATATTCTCTGTGTATGTATTTATCATTTGAGTGTTGCAAATTTGTTCTTTGATGTCTATCATTGATTTTGCAAAATTCTTAATTTTCATTTCCTTAATATTTATTATAAAATTGAAAATATTTCTTATGAGAAACTCATTTCTTTAGATTCTGAGATTACAATTACAGGACTTTTGACACTCATATATTACCCAATAGTTCTTAGATGAGCTGTTCCTTATTTTATGCTTTTTTTCTGTTTTCCTAATTTAAGTAGTTGTTAGTTATCTACAAATATTTTATTTGCATTGACTATACCATTTCTGTTGCAAAATTCTAATGAATATGCTCATTTCTGTTATTGTCTTTCATTTCAAGACATTGTGATCATATGTGCTGTACACTTTTTGTACAGTAGCATTTAATATATTAATTAGTTACTTTAATTTTACACTTGACAGTTACAATATCATTTCCACAATAAATTTAACAATATGTACTGCAAACATGTACTAATAAAAACAACTTTTTAAATTTATGCATGTGTGCGTTCCAAGTAGTAAGTGCTTCTGTCTTTTTTAGTTTTCAAGTTAGTTTCTTGTGCTCTCATCTTTGTCATGGCTTCAAGATAGTGTAGATTGTGGACTGTAGATTTTCTGGCTATTTCTTCCTTTCTTTCTCACTTTGCTCTACTACTTTTTCTCCTATTCTCTCACATCTGCCCCTTTCTTATTCCTTCCACTTCTTCTCCTCTGCTTCATTTGTCTTGTAAGTGGAGGAGTAACGCTCTTTTCATTTTGACTAACTCTAAGCTGAAATACTCAATTTCTTAGGTTGAATTTGACTTACAAATGGATTTTAACACCCACAGTCTAAATCCTAAAACTTTAGAAATATTTCATCTTGAAATTCAGACTTGATATTTTCATCCTTTTTCACAGATCTAAATATAATTTTTATTCTAATTATTTCAAATTTTTATCCTGATCACAATATTATAACCTGAACTGGATACTTGTGTAGTAAACTGCCTGCTTAGATACCTAGTATTTATAAAAGGAAACAAGATTTTCTGTGCAAAAGCATAGTCTTCTCATAGTATTCTCCATGTCAATTGTTCATACCAAAGACCTTTGAGGTATTCTTGATTCTTCTCCCTCTCTTGCATCTCATAATTCATCAAAACTTCTTTTAGTGATGACCTTAAAATTAAATCTAATGTCTAAACGTGTCTTGTTATTATTGACCAAGACACTTTTATCTCTTCCCAAAATGGCCATGAGGGCATTTTAACTGGTCTCCTCTGGATGTTCTTTGATTCCCCTCATGTTTAAATTTTGTAGAGGAATTGAAGATATCTTATTAAACCATGGGTCAGATCATATCTTTTATCTCTTTAAATCCCTTCAATATTGCTTATGCTCTTTAAACTTCTCAAAATGTTTTACATAAGCTTATATGATATTTATCTTGCCTCATCCCATGCTACCTTGCTTTCTGCCACTAACCTTTTTTCTATTCCTGGAGTACACTAAACACACTTTAAATATCAGGATATTTTCACTTTTCTTCATTTATTCTGGAATATTTTTCTTCCATATTTCTGCATGTATCAGTGCCTCACATACTTCAAAGCTTTATCTAAATATCACGCTCTTATAAAGTCTTTTCTGACTACATATTTAATTTTGAGATTCTTCAGCCCCAACAAACCTTTAATCTTTCATATTTTGATTTTTTCTATTAATCACCACAATCAAATTATCATTATAGTATTCATTTTACTTCCTTTTTCCTGTTTTCATTTTATTTCCAATAAGATACAAACTTCCTGAAGACAGAGATTTTGTGTTATTTTGTTGGGGCACGAGAGGATGGAGTACTGACCCCAAGTCCCAGAATGCTGGTCCTCACTGGATCACAGGTGTCCCAAACGCGATTTGCTGCAGCCAGTCCCTTGACCTACAAACAACCCCCTGAACTCTGTGTTTGTTCTTGTTCCTGCTTTAAAACTCCTTTCTGGTCATAAACACATGTTGTCTTATCTTGATGTTATACTCTTAGCTTAAACAGCGTATATCTGCTTGATGCTTCTTGTGACTGATTGTTTATCTTACTCATGCCTCCTTGTTATTGAGGTTTATTACCAATCGCTGAGATCATGCTTGAGTGTGTGGCCTTGAAACCAGTATATAACACTCAGCCTTAGAAATAAACTTTGCCATTAGCCATCAGCTTTTGGTCATTCATTGTGTCCATGGTTGTCTCCCCGAGTCCCCTCCTCTAGAAGGAGACCTCAGCATTATTTCTTTATATTTGCATTCTTATGAATAACATAGTGTCTTGTGTATAGTAAGCTCTGTAGCAGTTAAGGTGAACTATCAACTTGATTTGCTTTGGGTTCCACCCAGAGTGTGAGTAGCCTTTGGGTCTACATTGGATCCCTTGCACATTTAACCATAGCACTTTTACCCTGCTCTGCTACCCAATCATTATGAACCCAGATGCTTTGCACCACCATGCCCTTTCACCATGATATTTCTGCCTTGGAGCCATCTGGTCATGGACTGGATCCCATTAAAACATGAGTCAAATAAACCTCTCCTTCTTCAAGTTGTAAGTTTCAAGTGTTGTGTCCAGCAATGGAGACAGTTGCTTAATACAAGTATATAGATAAAAATTTTGAATAAGTAAATGAATTATATAGTGTTATAAACAGAAACATTCTGCAGTACAAAAACATTGTCATTATTAAATATAATTTTAAATCATTCTTTTTTATATATAATTTTACATTCTTTTTTCCAAATTGTGCCATTTTAGTGTGATTTTTCTTGAAACCCAAACTCTGATGATTTTTCCTTTGGAGAGCTTCTCCATCTTACTATTAGTTGAAAAGTAAGATGGAAACAAATTCAAAGTTGAGAGAAAGATAGACAGATAGATAGATAACACTTCTCTGTAAAAGGTTAGATATTAAATGCTTTAATCATTTGTCTCTGCCAGCTAGATTTGATTATGTTTATGGAATCTCCTTTGTGGTTTTTATTAGCCTATAAAAATATTTAAGAAGTTCTTAGTGAAAATCTGTATAAAAATAGACCTGTACTTGGGCTACAGGCCATAGATTTAACTTGTATTTTGCTTATATGCCCATAAGCCCTGTCTATTTAGGATTCATAAACCAATGCTGAAAAAAACTAGATGCTTCCTTTTCTTCTAGTTGTACACAAATCAGAATAATTTATCAATAATTATTGCTCTTTGAATAAAGCTGCATCTTGCCTCACCTATACCTTGGGCCATGTTCTCAATACAATATTGCTCATTCTTAGGAATAAATATGTGAACTTGTATGACATTTCATACTTCTGGCAAATTTTGTTCCAAATTCATTTGCATAACTTTGAAATCTGGAAATGTAACATAAGTTAGTATTTCATTCCAACCTGGAGTTATAGACAGCTAGATATAGTGTCACTCTTAAATTGTAAGATGGAAGTACTTCAAGGGTGGCAACTTTTCTGAGTTGAGGAAAAGTCACCTCTGAGAGACTGAGAGAATATCAACTAAAAACACAGGAAATTGCAAAGGGGAAGGGACAAACATCCTCATGCAAAATATTAATTTGAAAAAAGAGGCTTGCAGATCAAACTCATAAGAGTTTCAAAATGGGGAAGCAGTCCAGCAAGACTGGCCTGCAGGGACTGCACATTTACCCATTACAGGAATAGCCATTTTGAGAAGTTCCCAAATAGTTTGGGATTCACTAGCTGTACAGCACAGTTTAGGCTCAAAGTATCAACTTGATCTATAGGGGTCCTTCATCTCATCATCCCCTCTCCAAACCCGGAGAAGGCTGCAGCCTTGCAGCATTTTTGCTGGCACACAGCAGAGCCCCATGATCAAGGATGGGAGCAGGTTCCTGTCCTACCTAGCTGATCTCAGACTTTAGGATGATAAAATATTGATCACTGCCTTGTGTCAAGTGTCTTCAACATTGAACTCTGAGCATACCTGAGTCATTGCTGGAAGACTGTAGGTTATCCCAAACCAACTGGGACATTCATCGGACACATAGAGGTAACACTGGTCTGGCTGGAATCCATACTCAGCATCCCAGGTTTGCATTATCCTACACCCAACCATCACTGCTTTACACCAATCTGGACCTGCCAGAGTCTATTTGACATCTAGCACCAGACGCAGGGCAATCTGTTTACATGGGGTGTTGCAAGCTTATATGAATCTCTGCCTGGTATGCCTGGGTTGTGGCAATGTTCATTTAGTACCAGGTGCATCTTCATGCATTGGAATCCCCTCTCTGTATTTTGTTAGAGTCTGAAGCACAACCCTTGTCTAACATAATAGGTTAATCCTGTGTCTGGTTAAACAGAAAGGGTTAAATGTCTGTCTGTTTTACCTGGTATTCTAGATACCTCTGAGACACTATCCAGAGCCCTCAAACCTGATTGGGTCTGCAGTAATCTCCCCATGTTAGTCATGGGCAGATCTATATATTCTCTGGGTATCCCATGTAAACACAAACCTCTGTCTGGTGTCAGTAGCCTGTCTCACAGACACTGGGAATATACATCATGTAAACAGTAAAAATCCAAAACAAGAGCCTCAGAACCAAGGTGCCATACATTCCTTTGTCTGATGACTCAGTCTTGAAAAGCTGCCACAAAAAGAGGATTACATTGCGATGTCCCCTTGAACTGAGTAACCTCCATGTAAACACACAGACTTAGAGAGGGGCAAAGTGGAACGTGACTTGTAAGATTAAAAACTACTGACCCTAGAAGAAAACTCTTTTGAAAATATATAGAACAAATAGGAACATTTGTCTCACTCTCTTTTTTGTTATTTTTCTTCCCTATTCATTTACCTCTTATTTTCTTGATCTTTCTTATTTTCTCACTTTATTTCTTTGCAATTTTCTCTTATAATTTTTTCTTTTCTTTGTTTTTCTCATTGAGTTTATTGGTACATTTCAGGTATGCAGTACAGTTACATTCATCATGGGGATCTTGTACCTTTACATGACAGGTATTGGTTCTATTTTTTCCCCTTACCCCTACCATCCCTTCACCCCTCCTCCCTTCCCTATTTACAAATACTTTATTTCCTTTTTCTCTTATTTTTTTCTTTTCCCTTATTTCCTTTCCCCTACCCTTCCCACTTTCCCTACACCTTTAGCCCTTTTCTTCCTGTTTTACATCTTATTTCCTTTTCATCTAGTTTAAATTCTATTCCCTTTTCCTTGTTGGTCTTCTCTGTTACTGTCATATATTGCCACTAATTTTGCTTTATTCCTTAACAGGATATTTTACATATATCTTACCTTAGTCTTCCCATCTTTCATTGCTGTATTTTTCATAATCTATTTCTTTTCATTTTTCTCTTCATGCTTCCATATCCATGCCATCTATTCTTGTGAATCTGTAGGCAGTTAACTATGACTTACTACGGCTGGATACTGCTTTATGGTGAAAGGGAGCAAAATTGCTGTACTGGGTGGACAGTTATTGGATATAAATTTCTGATTTGTGTTACATTTTGTTATATAACTATAAATCTTGTGCATATGGTTAAATTTGACAAGGTGTTAATGTTTTGCCATTTTTCAGTTTGTGTTTGATGCTATTGTTATTACATATTGTAGTATTTTAGCCAAGGTGACAGAGTTTTTATTAATGATTTTCATTGTATGCCAATACCTAGATCATCTTTCAGCCATTAGCTTTATTACAGTCCAGTACCAAAGAACTGGGTGTTAGACCAAACAGGATGCAATCTTTCATACTTAAATATTACCTAAATTCCTAGTTCAAACCGTTCCTGCTAGATAAGACTTTCTCTAATAATGCTGCTCAATACTCAACTTTTTCTCCACTCCACCAATTTTAGAGTATTTTATTTATAACTCTAATATAATATACAACAATATTTACCTATAGTCGGGGTGATTACATGTGTATATATTTTCCTTCATTAATTAATAAAATTTGGAGAACTCATATTTCCATCATGTAGCAAAATATTTTGTATATTAGAAATACCCAATAAATATTTCATGATTTTAGGGTACCATTATTCATTATTGGTCTGAGTGCTCTACAAAAATTATTATTACAATTGGAAAAATTGAATATTTTATACAAATTCTGATGTGTAAAGAAGTATTTAATATTCAACAATTTATCAATAAAATTGATTCTTTTACTGAAACTATATTACTATTGTTTTATCCTGTAAGTGTACAAAAGTCCACATGATAGGAACATACTATTTCCTAAGGTAATGAGATGATCATATTATAGACTCAACAGGTAAATGAAACATTTAAAGGAACAGAATTGTAACAAAATATTGTACAGAATTGCAGAACAGTTTTTATGTAAAAACCTTACTAATTGAAGAGACCTACTTTCCAGATGAAAATACTGTCTTTCTGAAGGCCAATACACTTTAAATGTATTCATGAATTTAACAAATATCTCAAAAACTAAAATTATATAAAGTTATTTAAAATACATATGAAATACAGTATGGCACTGGGGATTTAGCTCAGTGCTTCTGCTGCCTGCCTTGCAAGAGCAAGGCTCTAAGTTTGAACCCTGGTACCAAAAAAAAAAAAAAAAGAAAAGAAAAAGAAAAGAAATAAACATGAAGTCATTCACAAAACTTTCCATTTTATTTTGTGTCTTTAGCTGATGAATTAAATCATAAATATCCATACTAACAATGTACAATGGAATATTTCAAATCACCAAATTTTAGTGCAGAAAAGTAGTGAGAATGAACTTTTCTTGCCACATATTTAAATGAGGCAATATAATTATATCTTATCCTTGTTGTGACAAAATTGTACAAATAAAACTAATAAAACTCTACCTTAAAATGATTTGGTGATGGTGGCATTATAAATAATGTTTAACAAAAAAATTTACAAATATTTGTTTATTAGTAAACAAAATAGTTTACATTCTAATATTTGTTTTAGTAAACAAAATAGTTTACATTCTTATATCTTTCCGCAAAGCAAACTTCATGTGAATGAGAAAGTGTAATCAAATGACTAAAAATAATAGAAGAAAATGAATATGTGTCTGGTATCAGAACAAAGAATGGTATTCTATGCCTAAAATGGAGAAATTGTAACTAAAACTAAGGAAAATATGATAAAGAAATTAAATTGGAGAAATATTTAGCATATAAGTGACAAAGAATTTGTATTTGTTTATAGAAAATTTGGCATAATTTTTGCTGTAGAGTTTTATATGTGTGATTTCTATTAGAAAAATATTGTGAAAATATTCTCCTATTTCTACATTATTTTTTTCTCATACACTCTATCTCTCTGAATCAATTACCAGTGTAATATTTCATGCTATCTTCTGTTTCTTTCAGATGGTTTAATATATTGTCATAGTTATTTTAAATTCTAAGTACAACAGTTTTAACATCTGTTTCACACATCTGAGTCTTCTTCTGATGAGTTTCTCTCCTCAGAATGTTTCTTTTGTTGCCTGTTTTTACACTTTTGCAATTTCATTCTTGTCATTAAAAATGAATTATGCTGGCCCACCTGTGCCATGACAAACACCCAGTCAAAGGTGGAAGGTGGAGGTCCAGGCCAGCCACAATAAGATCCATACTCACTCTGGACTGTCTGGGCCCAACTGGTGAGCTTGCAATGTGGGAACCACTGCAACACCCCCATCCTTGACTCCTGCTGTCTCAGCCCTCCTGGTTGTACCAGTCCTTGGATCCACTCTACAGAGTCAGAAGTGGTCATAAAGGGCATTTTTCTGAGTTCCAGATTTTGAACATCTTCAAAGAAAGGGCAGAGGAAACCCGTAGTAGAAATTTGTGGAGTTTAACCTTACAGGAAGTCAGGGAACTAAATTTGGGCCTTGCAGCCCGAAATCAGCCTGAATCTCAGGGATCTGCCATTGGCTAGCTGAGATCAAATGACTTAGTTCTGCACATGGCTGCACACATGTATATTATGACAGTAGAGATATAATCTAAAAGAGGCCTTTCAATTCTTTTTCTTTTTTGTTTCATCATTCCACTCTGCAAATTCTTTTTTTCTATCCTCTTTTTCCAACTCAGTCTCTTGCTCCCCCATATTATTCCTCATCTCCCTTTCTGTTCCTGCTCCTGCCCTAACACAGATTTCTTCTTTTATCATTTTTTCTTTTTTCTTTATGTTTTTTCTCTTCTCAAATTTTTCTTCACTCAAGGGTCAATAGTTTCAAAGGAAAGTGAGTCCCTATTACTGTTAAGTTGTTATATTCTTGTCTTTATTCTTGCAAACTATTTTTCACTTTAGACTTTAACAGTTTCTTAAGGATTGTATGGTTATCCTATGTTCTCTGGCTTCACTTGAAACCTTCTCCAAATCTTTTACTTATCTACTCCTTTCATCCTAACTCTGTCTAATCCCTGATACTAAATAGAAAAGATACCATTTGAAGGGTTTATTCACTGCAAAAATATTTTGGGCTGCTTCCTGATTTTAATTTAATTCACATGGTCTAAAGGTGAGAGATTAATGATCACCACAAGTGGTCAATTTGCAAGTTGTGCTTGATCTTACTGCATTGCTGATTGTATCAATTTGGCTAAAGGATTGTGATTGATTTAGAGAGTTGTCTTCTCTGATATCATAGAAATGAGAATGTCTATGAGTCATTAGAGACTCAAAAGCTAAAGGAAAACTGTATCAGGAAGATTTAATTAATAACCCAGGGATTAATCCAAGGACAAACCAACAACAACAATAAAAATGAGAAAAAACTTAAGCAAGATACAAAGACAGACTTCCAGTTCACCAGTGGCAAACAGTAGGGGAAATGAGGATGAAAAGTCTGACAGTGAACCACCAGAACACCTGAAACTCATAGCACAGGAAGTAACAAAACAGATCAGTCAGGCTATAGAAAAATTCAAACAGGAATAAATTCCCAGATAACCATAGAGATGCTAAGCAAAGGAAAGTCATGAATAGAGACTCTAGAACAGAAACTGGCAAAAAGATAGATGAGTTCAGGCCCATGATAGAAGCCATGAAGAACCAGCATAAAACAGAAAGGGCAAAGATGAATGCCCAAACTAGGAAAGTAATGGCATCCATGAAAAAGATTCAAACAAACATCCAGAAGACTAAAAACTCTATTGAAAGTTTTTGCAACAGGATAAAAGAAGGTGAAGATAGAATCTCAGATATAGAAGATAGGATTGCAGTCAGTGACCATGAAAAGAGAGGTCTCTTAAAATCAATAAGGGATCATGAGAAATCAATCCAAACACTTCTGGACGATGCAAAGAAGAATAACATAAGACTGAAAGGAATCCATGAAGTAGCAGGAGAAAATACAAATCACTTAAAAAAGCTGTTCACAGAATTAAAGAAAGAAAACTTCCCAAACAGAGAGGAAGAATTTGATATACAGATAAGTGAGGCATATAGGACTCCAACTAGCCATGATAAAAAAAAAACCTGCATGTAGATATATAGTAATCAAGATCCCAGAAACCCAACAGAAGAACAAAATACTAAAAGCAGTAAGAGAAAAGAAACAAATCAAATGCAAAGGAAAACCCATCAGAATCACAGCAGACTTTCAACACGAACCCTCAGGTCAAGAAGAGGCTGGAGTGAGGTATTTCAAGTCCTAAAAGAAAACAATCTCCAACCTAGACTGATATATCCTGCAAAACTCTCTTTCAAAATGGATGGGGATATAAGATACTTCCATGACAAAGAATACCTGAAAAACTGCATGAATACCAAACTAGCACTTCAAGGAAATTTAAACAATATCCTAGTATAATGGAATGAAGGTCCCAATGCCATGAGGCCCCACAGAGCAAATCACATAGGCAAGGCAAGATACTAAAAGGAGAGGGGGAAAATATTTTAAAAGTCAACAAAAGGACAAGAACATGACAATAATAATCAGTATATATCAGTTATAATCATCAATGTCGATGGCCCCAATTTACCAATCAATAGAAATAGACTGGCAGAATGGATTAAGAAGCAAAATCCAACAATATGTTGTATACAAGAAACACATCTGGTGGAAAAAGAAGCCAATAGACTGAAAGTGAAAGGATGGAAAACAATTCTCCATGAGCCGAGAAAAAAGCAGGGGTAACTATCTTATTCAAAGACAATGTCCATTTCAAACCAAAAATGATTAAGAGAGACAAAGAAGGCCACTATGTCCTTGTAAATGGAACAATTTAAGAGGAAGATATGACAATCTTGAACATATATGCACCAAATATTAATGCCCCCAACTATATAAAAAAATAATAAGAAACAGGAAAATCAAATAAGCAATAATACAATTATAGTGGGGGATCTATATACCCCACTATCACAAATAGATCATCTAGGCAAAAAATCAACAATGAACTACTGGAACTAAATGGACTTCATAGACTTCTATACGATGTTTCAACCTAAATAATCAGAATATACATACTTTTTGGCTGCACATGGGTCATTATCCAAGATAGACCACATACTAGCTCATAGAATAAGTGTGAATAAATGCAAAGGAATCAAAGTTATCCCCTGTATATTATCAGATCATAGTGCAGTTAAGCTGGAGATTAATAGCATAAGAAACTTTATGAACTTCACAAATACATGGAAACTGAACAACACTCTCCTGTACAATCAATGGGACACAAAGGAAATTAAAGAATAAATCAGACAGTTTTTAGAAATAAATGATAATACCAATAGAATATACAGGAATCTATGGGACACAATGAAAGCAGTTCTAAGTGGAAAATTTATAGCATTGAATGCCCACATTAAAAAAACAGAGCAAGCTCTCATAAAAAACCTAATGATGAATCTTAGACTCCTAGAAAAAGAAGAGCAAGAAAACACCAAAGCTCATATGAGAGAGGAAATTATAAAGATTAGTGCAGAAATCAATGCAATGGAAATGAAGAAAATGATACAAAAAGTAAATGAACCAAAGAGTTGGTTTTTGAAAGAATAAATAAAATTGATAAACCCTTAGCTAACCTTATCAAAGAAAGGAAAGAAAAGGCTCATATCCATGCAATTAGGTATGAAAAATGCGAAGTCACTACAGATCCAAAAGAAATCCAGAGTGTCATCAATACCTACTTAGAAAAACTGTACTCTAACAAAATGGAAACTCAGAAGAAATGGACATATGTCTAGATACTTATGAATTATCAAAGTTGAACAAAGAAGATAAAAAATTCTAAACATCCCAATTACAATCAGTGAAATTGAAAATGTAATTAAAATTTTACCAATGAAGAAAAGCCCAGTTCCTCATGCATTCACTGATGAATTTTACAAGACATTTAGAGAAGAATTACTGCCACTACTCTTTAAACTTCTCAATGAAATTGAAAGGCAAGCAATACTTCCAAATTCATTCCTGGAAGAAAGTATCACTTTGATTCCCAAAGGAGGGAAAGACCCAACAAAAAAAGAGAAGAACATGCCAATCACCTTAATGAATTTAGATGAAATATCCTCAATAAGATACTAGCAAACAGAATACAGTTGATCATCAATAAGATCATACAACATTACCAAGTCAGATTTATTCCATGGATGCAAGGATGGTTCAGCATACATAAGTCAATAAATGTAATACATTATATGAACAGAGTCAAAGACAAAAAACATATTATCTTCTCAATAGATGCAGAAAAATCATTTGACAAAATTCAACACCCATTCATAATAAAAGCCCTGCAAAAAGTTGGAATAGATGGTCTATATCTCAATTTAATAAAGGCTACCTATGAAAACCCAACAGCCAATACCATATTACATGGCCAAAAAATGAAAACCTTCAGGTTAAAATCAGGAACAAGACAAGGACGCCCACTATTACCACTCCTCTTTGATATAGTGCTGGAAACATTAGCCACAGCAATTAGACAAGAGAAAGAAATTAAAGCAATAAAGATGGAAAAGGAAGAAGTTAAACTGTCAATATTTGCTGATGATATGATACTCTACATTGAGGACCCAAAAAATTCCACCAAAGACTTCTAGAATTAATTGCCACATTTAGCAGAGTAGCTGGATACAAGGTCAACACCCCAAAATCAATAGCCTTCTCCTATACAAATAACAGACTCACTGAGAGAGAATTAGGAAAACAATACCTTTCACCATAGCATCCAAAAAAATGAAATATCTAGGAATCAATCTAACAAAGGAAGTGAAAGACCTCTACATTGAAAACTACTGCGCTCTGAAAAAAGTGATTGAAGAGGATATAAGAAAATGGAAAAATATCCCCTGCTCCTGGGTAGGAAGAATCAACATAGTGAAAATGGCCATACTACCAAAACTGCTATACAGATTCAATGCAATGTTGATTGAAATTCCAACACTATATTTCACAGAACTAAAAAAATAATGCAAAAATTCATTTGGAACCAGAAGAGACCTAGAATAGCAAAAGCCATCCTAGGCAACAGACACATGGCAGCAGGCATAACAATTCCCAATTTGAAACTACACTACAAAGCCACTGTGATAAAAACAGTTTGGTACTGGCAAAGAAACAGACCTGAGGATCAGTGGAATAGATTGCAAGGTACAAAAACAACTCCAGATGTACCCAGCTACTTCATCTTTGACAAAGGAGCCAACCATCCTCACTGGAGGCAAGATAGCCTGTTTAATAAATGGTATTTGAAAAAATTCATTTCAATATGCCAAAGATGAAAATTAGACCCTTATCTTTCTCCATGCACTAAGTTAAAATCCAAGTGGATTAAAGATCTAAATATTAAAAAAGAGTCACTAAATTTGCTGTAAGATAAGTTAGGCAGAACTCTTGAAGACATTGGCACAGGAAAAGACTTTATGAACAAACCCTCAGTAGCATGGGAACTAGCAGGAAGAATCAACAACTGGGATCTCATCCTATTAAAAAGCTTCTGCACTGCAAAAGAAACCATTAACAGAACTAAATGACAACATACAATGTGGGAAAAAAATTTTACCATCTTCTCCTCAGACAAAGGATTCTTATCTAGAATATATAAAGATCTCAAAATAATCATCCCCCCAAAATATAAAGGGATGATTCAAAAATGGGCATCTGAAATGAACAGACATTTCTCAGACAAAGAAGTAAAAGCATCAAGTAAATACAGGAAAAATTGTGCCACATCACTGGTCATTTAAGAGAGGCAGATGTAATCAACACTGAGATTCCACCTCACCCCAAAAAGAATGGCTGCTGTCAAGAAATCAACCAATAACTAATTTTGGTGGGGTTGTGGGGAGAAAGGAATCCTTCTTCAGTTTTTTGGGGGAATGTAGACTGGTGCAACCATTATGGAAATGAATATGGAGATACTTCAAAGAGCTGGGATTAGACATTCCATTTGACCCACCCATCCCTCTACTGGATATCTTTCCAAATGAATTAAAAGAATAATACCACAGTGATATATTCTCATCAATGTTTATAGCAGCACTGTTTGTAATAGCTAAAACTTGGAAATAGCTCATTTTCCAATCAGTTGGAGAGTGGATAAAGGTGTGGTTTTCCTGTAAAATGGAATACTACTCAGCCATAAAGAATGACATATTAGAGTCATTCACAGGGAAATGGATGCATATTTAGGATATACTCTTAAGCGAAATAGATAAGTCACATATGTATAAATACCGAATAGTTTTTCTGGTTTGAAAAACTATAATGGTACATATGATCCTAATGATATAATTGACAATGTGAAATAGGAAGAAAAGGGTTAAAGATGCAGGGGAAGTGGGAATGCTAGGGGAAATGTAATAAGGGAAAAGAAAAAAAAACATGAGAAAATGAGTAAATGGAAACAAAGTATTTGTAAATATGGAAGGGAGGAGGGGCTGGAGGGCAGGGGTAAGGGGAAAAAAATGAGAACCAAGACCTGTCATGTAAAAGTACAAGATCCCAATGATGAATGTAACTGTACTGTATACCTAAAATGTACCAATAAACTCAATGAGAAAAAAATGAATTATGCTGTATAGAACAGTAGATAATGAGACAAATAATTTCTATGTCTGGAGAACTACATTCCTTTCTTTCTGCTGATGTTTTAGTGTGTTTTAAGTTTAGTTAGAGTGGTGCTGGGTTTGAAGATTTTGTTGCCATGGTTACCCTTCATCCAGCAGAAATTCAAATTCCTCTTGTGATAGTTTACATTTAGGATGTAGATAATTTCCCAGAAGATTTTTCAAAGTATCCTGGCTTGACTTTGGGTTTCTCCATTTGCCTTTGGGTCTCTTTGAATTGCACTATTGCCCAGAAACAGTTTATCACTTGTATCTCTTCCATCAATATTCTACAGTTATTTTTACTCTGTTTTTGTTAACATTGAAATGTGGGGTGAATAAGCAGGTGTTTTCTGGTTCCTGGAGTAATCTTCAGACTTAAGTAGATACAGGCAGATGCAGTGAGCAGGGATTTAGAAATAGGATCTGTATGAGTTTGTTCTTGCTTCATATTCAAATATAATGTTCAGCTGAGTATGTATCTTTTCTACCTTTAGATTTAAAGCTTTTCTCTTTTTCTTCTACCTTCTTATTCCCCATCTCTGTGAAAGTGAGTTCACATCAGCCTCTTCCAGGTGCTACTTTTACTGCTTTTTACCTGGTAGATTAAGTTATTTTTAGGGAAAATACAAGGTATGAATTTATGAGAAATAATAAATGTGGCTGTTGTTTCCTTCTACAAGGCAGCATCTCTTTGAAAGCATTTTCAAGATTCTCTCTGAAGTTCCCTGTGAGCAATCAACTGTGATAATTGTAGGAAAAACTTGCAAGCAAATATAAATTTAAATATATCTGCGGTGAAGAAGTACTTCACTTTCTCATGCATGCTAATGCAATCAACATTTAACATTTTGCTAAAATTTTCTTCCTAAATACTATTGCTTATAAGTCCTTTGTCCAGGCATGAAAATATCAATACCTTGTTTCTCCTTATAGGCACATGTGTCTCTTCAAGTTTGGGGCTATGTGATTGTTCTGGAAACACAATTCTTTGATGGGCTCAATAAAAATTATGAATCTGAAGAAAGTCTAGTATTTTTATTTATTTATTTTTACTAGTAAATATTGTCTATGTATATTGAACACATTCATCATAGGGAATTTGTACCGTAATATATCTCTATTTTCTATGCACCTTCTCCTTTTGATTCTTCTCCCCTTCCCTTTTACAAAGGCTTTTTTCCTTCATTTTATTCCATTCTCTTCTTTATAAAACCATTTCCCTTCCTTTTCTAACTCTTTCTCCCTCTCTTTTCACCCTTTCCATTTGAACAAGTTTTTCCCACTTTCAAATATCTATCCTCAACTTCTCTTCTTATGTACACTTTGGGTTTGTCACTCAAGAGAAATAACTTGTGTGTCTGATTTATTTCTCTTAAGATTATGATCTCAAGGTGTATCCAATTACAGAAAACTGTACCGGGAATCGAACTTATGTCCTTGTGCTTGTGAGGCAGTAGTGGAACCATTGAGCTAAATCCCCAGCCCTGGATTTTGCTACTTGATCCATTCTGCCAGCCTATTACTTTTGATTGGTGAATTGATGCCAATAACATTAATGGTTATAACTGTTATGTATTGCTTTTTCTTTTCCTTTTTTTTTCCATTTT
The DNA here is from genome assembly GCF_012274545.1 of Fukomys damarensis. NCBI lineage: Eukaryota > Metazoa > Chordata > Mammalia > Rodentia > Bathyergidae > Fukomys > Fukomys damarensis. The sequence goes on from NW_022900951.1 coordinate 71,377,909, forward strand.
TTGGTACTGGGGTTCTTACTCTGGTCCTTGTGCTTGCAGGTCAAGCAGTGAAACCACTGAGCTAAATCCCTGGCCCTTTGATTTTTCATTTTCATCTTATTTTCCTGGTTGTTAGTTCTTTTATTTATTATTTTTCTATGTCTCCCTTTAAATTTTAGCCTTGCCTGAAATATTTGGCCCTGCTGGCACTTATGGACTTGTGGTCTTCCTTTTCTTTTTCCGGTATATTTTTTAGAAGACTTTGGAGTGCTGGTTTGGTGTTCATGATATTTCTCACGTGTTCTTATTTCCCCATTAATTTTGAAAGATAGTTTTGCAGGATACATCTGTCTAGGTTGGAGGTTGTTTGTTTTCTTTTAGGTCGTGAAATACCTCACTTCAGGCTCTCCTTGACCAGAGGATTTGGGTTGAAAAGTCTGCTGTGATTCTGATGGGCTTTGCTTTGCATGTGATTTGTTTCTTTTCTCTAACTGCTTGTAGTAATTTGTTTTTCTGTTGGTTTTCTGGGATCTTGATTATTTTATGTTTACAAGTAGATTTTTCTTGATCATGGCAAATTGGAGTCCTATGTGCCTCAGTCAAATTCTTACCCACTGTTTGCTAAGTTTTCTTTCATTAATTGTGTGAACAGATTTTTATGTCATTTGTATCTTCTGATACTGCTTCAAGGATTCCTATCAGTCTTATGTCATTCTTCTTTGCATCACTAGAAGTTGTTGGATTGATTTCTCATGATCCCTTACTGTTTTTAAGAGATCTCTCTTTTCCTAGTCACTGAAAGCAATCCTATATTCTATATTTGAAATTGTATCTTCATATTAGTTCATTCTGATGTGAATGCTTTCTATAGAGTTTTTAGTCTTCTGGATATCTGTTTGAATCATTTTCATGGATTTCATTTCTTTCCTATGTTGGACACTCAAGATTTCTATTTCTTTCCTGTACTGGGCATTCATGGTTTCCATCATGATCCTACTATTTTTTTATCTGTTTCTCTTCTAGAGTCTCTAATCATGTCTTTCATCCTTCTCACCATCTCTGTGGTTATCTTGGAAATTATTTCTGTTTTGAATATTTTCTAGAGCCTGATTAATTTGTTTTGTTACTTTCTGTGCTATCAGTTCAGGGTGTCCAGATGGTTGACTGTGAAACATTTCCACCTCATTTCCTCCAGTTTACCTTTGGTGAGATGAAAGTCTGTGTTTCTGCCTTCCTTAAATGTCTTCTCATTTCTATTTTTTGTTGTTGGCACTGTTCTTGGTTTAATTCCTGGGTTAATACTTCAATCTTGCAGATATAGCTCATCTTTAAGTTTTGCATCTCTAATGACTCTGAGGCAATCTAATTTTCATTATACCAGGGAGGAAAACTGATTAGATCAATCACAGCACCTTAGCATAAGGGATAATATCAGCAACACAATAGCATCCAGCACAGCTTAGAAAATGACAATTTATGGTAGCTATTAATCTATCACTTTAACCATGTGAATTGAATCAAAATTGAGGACCAGCCAAAGTATATTTATGGTGAATAAACTCTTCAATATCACAACTTTACTACCTAGGATGGGTATTTAGAAAGAATTATGAAGGGAGAGATAGATAGGATAGAGAAAGGTTAGAAGTGAGGTCATAGCACACAGGAATATCACACAAACTCTATGAAGCTGTAGAAGAGAAGAGGAGGAGACACAACAAAATATACACAAGAACAGAACATAACAGAAATAGGGAGGCTACAACTGTAATCACTTTCTTTTAAAACTAATGGCAATTGAGAGAAGGAAAAGAGAAAATTAATTCAAATTAGAATAGGAACAGGAACAAAAAGGGAGAGTAATGAAGATCAAGGTGGGGAGAGACAGTTAGAGAGAGAAGATAAGAAAAAGAAGATAAAAAGGGAAAATTTGAGAAAAGAAAAGATAATTTTTTTACATGATTAAAGATACGTGAAAAATATTACTTTGAAAATGAAAAATACAAATAGAATAGAGGGCCTCCTTCTGAGTATGTCTCTGTTGACACAATAGACAGCATGTGCAGAAGTGTACAGATCTAAATTAATTAGTCTCAGCAAGCCAGGAGCTATCTCCTGAGGTTCAGGCTGATTTCTATCTGCAAGGCCCAAGTTGAGATCTCTGATCTCTTGCTGGGTTGAACTCTGCAAGGTTCTACTGCAGGTTCCAGATGTCTTTCCCCTGAAGTTAGACCAGGTTCTAAAGTTAGGTGCTGGTCCCTCCGACTCACAAACTATGGTGGTGTGGTGTGCCTTTATTGCAGAGATTTTCTTTACTTTTCCAGTGAGCTTCAGTTGTCATCCTGGATCCCCAGAGAGCCCTACTTTCTCTTGTTCATGGGTAGGGATGAGATCACCACTGTATTGGCACACACATGGCTGGGCTCTTCTGGCACACTGGGCCAAAGAGGCAGGCTTACCAAGGGTGGAAAGCTGCTGCTGGTCTTCACTGGCATGCTGGGCTGAATTGGCAGGCTCACCAGAGGGTCACAAGCTGCTACAGGTCTCCTCTGGCACTCTGGCATGAAGGGCCTTTTCATTCTTAAATATGTAGATTTGAGCAATATTGTTCTTTACGTTGATAAAGTTGCCTAAGGGTTTTTCTATTTCATTTAATCTTTCAAAGAACCAACTCTTAGATTCATCAATTCTTTGTAGTTTACCTTAGCTTCAATTGCATTAATTTCTACTCGTCTTTATAATTTCCTTTCTTGCATGAACAATTGTTTTGACTAGCTCTTCTTTCAAGAATCTTGAGATTCAACATTGCCTCAGTTTTTTTATAAAGAAATTCACAAGGATAAACTTCCCTCATAGGACTGTTTTCATTGTGCCCCTTAAATTCTGACATGTCATATTGGACTCGTCATTTACTTGTGAAAACTGTGTAATTGCTTCATTAATTCAATTGGTAACTAATTTTTTTTTCAGAAGAATATTATTTAATTTTCATGTGTTTATGTACTTTTGTGGTTTCTTTTGGTATTTATTTCTAATTTCTTTTCACTATGATCTGATAATATCCATGGCATATTTTCAAAATTGTTTCATTTACTTAAGCATGCTCTATGAGCTACTATGTCCTTCAATTTGGAGAAAGTCCCATGTGCTGCTGAAAAATATGTGTATTTTGTTGTTGAGTGAACATTCTCTAAATATATGCTATGACCATTGGTTCAAAAGTTTGGCTCATCTCAAATATTCCTTTGTTGAGGGCCAGAGATTCAGCTCAGGGGTATCACTGCCTGCCTCACAAGTGAAAAGTTGTGAGTTTGATCTCTGGCACAAAAAAAGTGTTATTTAAAATATTTCTTTGTTGAATTTTTGTCCAGTTAATCTGTCTATTTGTGACAGTGAGATATTGTGGTCCCCCAATGCGATTGTATTGCTGCTTATCTAATTTTTATATCCTTTAGTGTTTGTTTTAATAGTTGAGCATGCCAGTATTTGATATGAAAATATTACATATTTTATATATGGTTGTTGTGTATACTGTAACATATACAATTGTTTTATATGTGATATATATATATATTCAATTGATATATATGATTGTTATCTCTTCCTCTTGGTTTGTTTACTTACCAAGTATGTGATGAAGTTCTTTGCTTCTTCTGATCAGTTTTGGCTTGAAATCCACTTTGTCTGCAAATAGAATAGCATCTCTTGCTTTTCACTGGGTTTCTGTTTCATGGAGAATTGTTTTCCAACTTTTGACTTTAAATTTATAAATTTCTTTCTTAGTTGAATGTGTTTCTTGTGTACAGCATACTTTTAGATTTTGTTTCTTGATTCATTCTGCCAAACTTTTCTGCTGAATGCTGAATTAAGACTATTCACATTGATGGATAGGTCTGATAAGTATTTCCTTACCCTTGTCATTATATTATTTTCCTATTGATTCCTCCCTTTATTTACATTTTAGAGAGGCACATCAGTTCATAAACTCAATTATCTCTATGATTCCCCTCACAAACCAAGCTGAATGATAACCTATTCAAATTTTCCCAAAAGGTCAACATTGTGCCTAATTTTTGAACTTGATTTTGTTTTTGTGGAATCATGGAAAGATTTAAGTTTGTACCACTGTATTTTTTGCTTGCCTTTCTTGGTAGATTCAATTTATTGGGTTTGTTGGTATCTTCTTTTTTGTATTTATTCTAGCATACCCTTCAAAACTTTTTGGAGCATTGGTTTGGTGAATCTTCGCCAACCTAATGAATCTCTCTATTTTTTATCTATCATATGGCAAGTATTCTGTCCATCTAATTGGGAGGGTGTTTCAGTGTTTTTAGAGCACATGACATAGTTAACATGTTATATTTTTTATTTTTAATTTTATTGACTCATTTTAGATATACATAATAACATTTATCATAGGGAATTTGTACCTATACATGACATACTTTGATTCCTTTTTATCACATCCCCTCTGTGCCCTTCAACCCCTTTTTCCCTCCTTATTTACAAAGCATCATTTCCATTGTTTTCTTTTATCATTTTTTCTTTTCCCTTCTTTGATTTATTCCACCTCCATAATCCCTGCATTTACTTTGGGGAAGTTGGGGTTCTGGGATACATCATGCTTCCATGTTTTCTCATTTTTTATTTTTTTATTTGTTTTGTACATTGGGACTTGTAAATTTCTTATAGTAGGTAGCTTTATTACTATTATGGATGCCTATTTACATAATGACTGCTTTTCAGAAATATCTTCTTGTCTTTTGGTCTTTGAGTCTGTCCCAGCATCCTACCTCTTCTTTTTATTAAGACTAGATCAATCTCTGCACTGTTAAGTTTAAGGTATTATGTAAAATCTTAAAGGATATTCCATGTTACACAATGCCAATTTATAGAACAATAGGAAGCTACAATACTTATAACTTTGACTCAGAATGAGTTTTCCATTATTATACAATACTGTACAGACATTAAGGAAAATCTTGACAATGGTCAAATTAATGTGCTTCGTAATAAATAATTTGTCTCATTTTTGTCCCTGGCTTCTGAAAGGGAATTTATAAAATTTTACGATTTTTAAAATGATAGGAATACCTTTCTTATTTATAGTAGGACACTCAACCCATTCTTGAGATTATTCCAATGGAGTGACTAATGGTGAGTCCCTACACAATAACAATGTAGGGGCTTGCTATGCTAAAGATACTGACTTCATAATCAATATTCCTATAAAGTAAGATACCCAATTAACTGAAGCTGAAGACACATGCCAGTAGGAATAAAGAAAAAATTAAAGTGTTACGGATTTTGGAAAATTAAATAGTTAAGATTTAAATATCATCCAAAATTCTCATGAGCTCAAAGGCAGGGCTTTTGGAATTAGTTAGATCATGGGGATACTGTACTTATGAATGAATTCCTCCTCTAGTGGGTTCAGTAGCTGAATGTGCCATTAGCAGATGAGAATTAGAAGCGGGTCAGTGCATGCATGTCCTGAAAGGATATATCTCCTTACACACTCTTTCCTTTTCTGTGTTCTAGCTGCCATAAGATGAAAAGCTTTCCTCCATGGTCATTCCACATGTTATTTCTGTGTTTGAGATTCCCAAACATGGACTGAATTTTCTAAAATTAAGTCATAACAAGCCTCTCCTCCTTCAATATATGGGTTGAGTAATTTATCTTAGTGATGAAAAAATGACTAAAACAACTCAGAAATATGATGCAGGAAGATGGTAATTCCCAGGCCAGCCTAGAAAACTAAGCAATTCCCTTCCTCAAAACACAATTTTTTAAAGGCTGGAGGGCTCACTGGATATGAGGGCCCTGGGTGTGATCCCTAGTGCAATAAAAGGCTGGAAGGAAGGAAAAGAGGAAGGGTGGAAGGGTGAGAAAGTAAAGAGAAAGAAAGAAAGAGAGAGACAGAGAGAGAGAGAGAGAGAGAGAGAGAGAGATGAGAGGGAGGAAGGAAGGAAGGATGGAAAGAAGGAAGGAGGGAGGGAGGGAAGAAAGGAAAGAGAGAGGAAGGAAGGAGGGAAGGAAGAAGGGGAGGGAGGGAGGGAAAAGCTTTCTGGAAAATTTATGTATTCCACAAGCCAGGAAATCAATCTTCGAGTGTTAAGAGTTTCTGGTGGACTTTTAGTATATAGGTATGATGGAATCATTGGACATATGAGTACACTCACCTCCCATTCTGGATTTGGGAGGTCAGTGATAATACATGGCTCCAAAAATTTATGTTCTATTCACATAATATTTTCAGTATACATTATATCTGCAACTTTTGAGACTGGGTTAGCTATGTATTTTAATATGAAAAGTTATAAGAACTAGTTCCTTAGCAAATGCACCCATAGGCCAGTGATTTTCTCTACAAGAAAAATGCCATTAACAGTATATTTCCTATAATATAATTCATTGAGTGACCAGTTATGGTACAACAGACTTTTTAAATTTCATAACAAAATATATATCCTAAATCTTGAGCATTTAAAAAAGTGAAGCACATCAATGAATGATTCAGAAATAACTGAATTCAGTAAATATGAAATTACTAAGGATGCTTTCTGTAGTGTGAAAGCTATCTTATAATTTTCAGTTTCATTTAGCCTAAAAAATCTTATAATATTAGGAGGAGGAAAAAATCGAAACAGATCTAATAACCCACATTCATCTTTATCCAGGACTTATTATTTTATTAACTCATCTGTTGGACCAATGATGTAGTTTTATTTTATTTTATTTTTTTAAAAAAATTTAGTGATGTAGTTTTATAAGGCTTAAAGTTTCAAAAACATGAAACACAGAAGTATGAAGTAATATATTATAAATATTAAGGAAAATAAAATGCAATTTTATACCAATATAAGTAATAACAGTAACTCTTGATCCTTAAAGCAAACAAATGTAGTGTTCTTTGACTCCCCTTAAATATATCATCTACAGCAATAATGTTTTAATTTCAGTTTCCATATATTGTAGCTTTATTTGAAGTCTTACGAAAGGAATGTGGAAATAGTTTGATAAACAGATTTATCATGCATACTCAATCCCTTCAAAAGAATTTCTGCAAAAGATTTGTTATTCTTATTGGGTGTCAAGTGCTGGGAAACTATTGATATAGTGAAGTATTTGCAACCAAAATTTTTAATATATGGAATGAGTAGTTCTTCTTTATCATTAGTTTTATATTTATTATGACATAAAATAATTTCTTGGAGTTAAGAAGAAACATAAAACAGACATGTTTTAGCAAGTGAAGGGGAATTAAGAAATTTAAGTAAGTATATTTGATAGTATTTTCATATAACACTTAAAGAGAAATTGATTAATTTGGATTACATTGTACTGCACTCTAATAGAAAGTGAAATGAGAATTTTGGGTAATATCTTGAAGTTCTCAGCTTGTGAACATTTTTAATACAATATTCTTTCAATTAGATCAGTTTATGGCTGTGATATAGGATATGATATATGAAAAGATACCTCTCAACTTGTGAGATGGCTGATACACTGAGCTTGTTTTCTCTAAATATAGAAGAATGAATTCTAGGGACAACAGAAATCAAGAGCAGAAAAATATTTATTGTAGGATGGCTCCTGAGCATCAGGAGTGATCCTGAATGGATAGCTAGGGATCCTTATTGGGAAACAAGATGCGTAACAAGTGTACATGGAAAGAACAAAGATTTCTCCTAGGAAATGATGGGTCCAGAGTTCTTTGGTCACCCACAGAGTGACTGATATTATCTAGTAGTCTATTAGTAGGCCTGATGTTTGTTCTTGGAGGAGTAAGTATATAGATCTGGTCATCTCATCTTTATCTTAAGGCCTGGTCTCCAATAGGTATGTCTCCAACCACAGTTGGGATATGTTTTACCTTTATCCTGAATTTAGCCCTGTCTAACTGCCTATATTTCTATCTGACTTAGCTGTCTATAATACTCCCCCCTCTGAAGAGGTATCCCAAACTTCCATTAGTGAGCAAAGAATGATGACCATTCTGGCTACTGAGGGCTGAAGAGGGTCATAGTTATAGCCAGCAGTCAGAGATACCCTCCATAGTGTTCTTATAAAGGCTCTTGATATGTGTTAGGAAATCTTGTCATGTGTAGGCCTAGAGCTTTAAATGTGGAAGAGATAAGGTGAAAGAGATAATTAAGTATACTTAGGCCAAACAATAAGCTCAACGAGACTATTATGAATATAGCCAACATATGTTTACACAAAGAAACGCCAGTAGTAGCCTTCCACAAAGAGGATTTGGAGAAGGGCTGGGGATTTAGCTCAGTGGCTCCATCTATGCCTTGCAATCACAAGGTCCTGAGTTTGATCCCTAGTAGTGCCAAAAAAAAAAAAAAAAAAAAAAA
>NW_022900951.1:71386754-71395089 GCF_012274545.1 Fukomys damarensis
AAAAAAAAAAAAAAAAAAAAAAAAAAAAAAAAAAAAAGGAGGTGAAGAGAATTTCAGAATCTGAAATGACCTTAACCTGTTGTGTGACATCTTGAAAATTTATCAATAGATTAGCAGAAATATTAGAAATGTATACATAACATTCAGCTTTTAGAATTGTACAAGTGTTTCCTTATGCTGTTGTAAGGATATCTGATGCCATCCAATTTGGGAGGACAGCTTGTCTCATTAATTCTACTTTCTACTTCTTTATGTAGGAGAGGGACACTAATCAAGGGATCATTTAAGGCCTGTTGAGTATAGTTAGTTAAGGACTCTATGTGTCATATGATATCCTCTAATCCTACAGAAGGGACAAAGATAGAAGCCAAATGTTCATACCATTGAGGAATACTTTTAGATCATCAATGTTCTAGACAGGTTACATTTGCAGGTCTGTTGATATTTTTGACAATCCTTGTAACTACGTAAATCCCAGTATTCACCACGCTATCCATCCAGTGGGAAACAGGTCCATAATTAGGTTCCACAGGACCATTGAGTTCCATTAATTTTTCCCCATCTAATTTCAGGGTGATTACATCAGTTTGTTCCAAACAAGTCTTCAACCTGTAAAATTATAGTATATATTGCATATATTATCCAGGGGTGTCTATATCAAGTATTTAGTAGAGTTGGGCCAATGAGAATAGAAGTGATTCTTTTGTTTACATAATAGAGCCTTTCTACTGTTGTCCTATAGTTGGTATTAACTACATATATCATATGTATAATCATCTCATATTTAGAACTAGCCATCTTGATATCTATGATTTTTGACAGGTCCTTTATTTTACTTAATAGGGGTTTTACTAGCTCTTGTAGAGAGGCTTTAGTGGCTTTTTAGAAAACATTTGATTATGCTCATGATCCTTAAGGATGAAGCTTACAGGTGACTCATTTACCTTGTAGGTGTTTTAAACTATGAGCCACTGAACTTTTTTGTGTCTCCTCAATGTAGTCTTGTAGCTTATTTTAATTATTTCCTTGAAGTTGGGATACCCTCCAAGGAAGCCCAGATGTACTTGGCAAAGAGAACAAGTCACATATCCAGCAAGATGTTTGTTGTAATGACTCTGCCTATTCCCGTACTCATCATAGGAAAGAATTTCTTTCTTCTTTAAGTGGTAATGTAATTAGTAAAAGGATCAATAATGACAGTTTATGTTACTTATTTGAAGTCTTGGGTTCCTTTTTGAACAAAAATTTTAAGTCTTTTATGGGTTTACAGGAGTATTTGGATGTTTGTTCACACTCAGCAACAGGCTCTGGTTTCTAGGGCTTGAACCAGGTGTGACACTTCCAAGAATCTAGCCCTGCTGACTTGAAAGCTAATGGAGTTGACAGGATCACTGTGTATTGTCTTTCTCAAGTTGGTCTGAAGGAAGGAGATGATAAGGGAAGAAACTTTACTAGTACTGTATTTCCAGGTTGGAATATGGGATATTTTTTCTCTATGCTGAACTTTTGTTAGCTGTTGAAGAGTCTCTTGGAACTCAGGAAACGAAATGACATCCTTTAGTAAGTCATCAGTTTCTTTTTTTAAAGAGAATATAATCAGTGAGATAAAGGATATTTATAAAGCATTTCAAATGGACTGACGCCTAGAATTTGAACTGTTTTCCTCATTTTGATAAAAATAACAGTAGTAGGTGAGGCCATTGCAGATGAATTTCCTGAGCTATCTTGCAAAGGTGTCTCTTTAAGATCTCTTTTATTTCTACCTTTCCAGATAACTGTGGCCTACAGGCACAATAGAGGTGACAGAGAATGCCTAGTGCATCATAGACACCTTGTGTGATTGTTGCTATGAAAGAAGGCCATTATCACTATGTAAGTTCTTAGGAAGTCCAAATCTGGGGATACGTTCTGAGGCCAAAACCTTTACTACCTCTTACACATTTTCTTTCTGTAAGGATAGGTTTCAACCCAGTTTTTGAAAGCATCTTCCAAATCTATAAGTATTGGAGTCTCTCTCTTTTTGTAATCTCAGTAAAATCAATGGCCAATTTCTCTAGGGTACTTAGCATGTCTCTATATACCTACAGGGACTATTGTCTGGTTGAGAAAATTGTTTTTTGGCAGAGTTCACTTGTCTTAATTGTCTTGTGTTGAGTCCTTTTTCCATGAATAACTGTGAGACCATCTGCTAGGTCTTTTCTCTTTTTAAGTGAAAGGTTTGATTTAAAGACTTAATGTTTTTTAATTGAAGAGTGCCAGAGAAAAACAATGTACCATCATCTGACTTTATCTAACCTGATATAAAGAATTGGAATCCTTAGGAGAGAACCCACTCAACATTTGACTGAGAATATTTGGGTCAAGTATGATTAAGAGGCCTTTCCCAGATCAGGAGTGCCTGAAAAGGGGACCCTCAAGCAGATTCAATTGCAGCTGTGTCATCTGGTTCATTATCTCATGATACTTTGTCACTTTCTGGTATCTCCCACAATGAATTACCACTACTTTGAGGGCATTAAGTATTCACAGAGCATCTCATATACTATACATTTTTGAACAATTTCTTCATCTTTCATAATATTTTCTATTCTTTTTGGTATTTATTTTCATTTTCATGTTCTCACACCAGTGAGACAATGTCATATTTACACTTATGTATTCAATTTATTTCACTAAAGAGTATGTTCTCAAGGTGTTCCCATTTACCTAGTAATGTTTCATGTTTTTTTACTTCTTTATGGCTGAATAGTACTACAATATATTTTTTAAAAAACATCTTTCTCATCAGCGGATGACTTTGAAGAGTTTGATAACAGTGGAATTAGATATCTACAATTCTTGTGAAACCATCAAGACGTGGGCATTTCTTTGTTGGTAGATTTTTAATTACATTTTCAATTTTAATGACAGATATTGGGTTATTTATAATTTTAAATTTTCATGATTCACCTTTGGTGATTCATATTTGTCAAGGAATCTGTCCATTACTTGTGCGATTTTCATCTTGATAGAGTACAAGTTCTCAAAGTAGATACTGATAGTCCTCTGTATTTCTAGAGGATCCATTGTGATTTTACCTTTTTCATTCCTAAACGCATGAATTCGAGTCTTTCCTTTTAGTCTTTTGATAAAATTTAGTAGGTGTTTATAAATTTTATTTAATCTTTCAAAGAATCAACTTTGATTCATTATTTGTATTGTTTTCTTAGTCTCTATTGCATTAATTTCTGCTGTGATTTTTATAATTTCCTCCCTTGTAAGAGCTTTTGGTTTGACTTGTTCTTCAATTTCTAGATGTTTGAGGTTCATCATTAGGTTGTTTATTTGAGCTCACTCTGTTTTCCTTATGTGAGAATTTACTGCTATAAATTTTCTGTTAGGATTACCTTCATTGTGTACCATAGGTTCGGGTATGTTGTATTGGCATTATCATTAATTGTATGTACTGCTTGATTTCTTCTTTAATTTCATCTGTGGTGCATAGGATGTTCAGGAGGGTGTTATTTAATTTTTATGTGCTTGTGAAGTTTTTGTGGTTTTTCTTGCTGTTGATTCCTAATTAATTGCATTATAGTCAGATAATATGCATGGGATAACTTCAATTCCTTTTCATTCACAGAAGCATGTTTTGTGGGCTTTTATGTGGTCTATTTTGGAGAACATCCAATGCATAGCTGGGAGCAGTGCATATTTCAATGTTGTGGGGTGGAACACTACTAACATTCACTAAGTCCATTTGTTCACAGGTTTGATTCAGTTCTGATACTTCCTTGTTTATTTATTGTCTAGTTGATCTGCCTAGTCAGGGTATTGAGGTGATATTACTGCTGATTTGATTTTTCAAGTCTGTTAATACTTATTTTACATACTTGAGTGCACTGGTATTTGGTGCATGTGCATTTATGACTGTTATCTCTTCTTCTTGGATTATTCCCTTTAGAAGGATGTAGTGACCTTCTTTCTCTCTCTTAATCAGTCTTGGTTTGAAATCCACTTGGTCTGTAAATAGTATAGCTACCCCTGCTTTTTTCTGGTTTCTTGTTACATGGAGTATTGTTTTCCAATCTTTAATTTTAATCTATGTATTTCTTTTTGGTTAAATATGTTTCCTGTATGCAGAAAACTGTTGGATCTTGTTTTTTTTTAAAAAAAAATTTCCAGTCTGTTTTTTTTTTTAATTTGGTGAGTTGAGCCCATTTGTATTGATGATAATAACTGAAAAACACTGAACTTTGTCATATTATTGTCTTGCTATTGGTTTCCTGTCTTTCCCCTCTGTTAAATTGCTTGCCTTGCCTGGTGACTTCTTTCTACTGACATTCTTGGAGAAGTAGTCTTCATTGCCTTTCTAAAATACCCTTCAGGGTAGTTTGTAGAGCTGATTTAGTGGTCGTGAGTTTCTTCAGTTGTTCTTTATCACATACATATCTCATTTCTCCATTTAATTTGAAAGATAGTTTTACAGTGTACATCAATCTGGGTTGGAAGTTGTTTTCTTTCAGAATCTAGAATACTTCACTCCAAGCCCTCTTTGACTTAAGTGTTTGTATTGAAAAGTCTGCTGTGATGCTGATGGGCTTTGCTTTGTAGTTAATTTATCTCTTTTCTCTAAGACCTTTTAGTAGTCACTTCTGATGCTGAATATCTGGAATTTTGATAATTATATGTCTTGGGGTAGATTTACTTTGGTCATGGTTCATCATCAAAGTTCTTTATGCCTCACTTATTAGCACATGAAATTATTTTTCCATATTTAAGAAGTTTTTTTTACCAATACTTCTTTGAACAGGTTTTGTATGGCCTTTTAACTATTGAAAACTCTCTTCCTAATATTATTTGTTTGCATCATCTTGCAATTGTTGGATTGATTTTTCAGTGTCTTTGACATTTTTAAAATAGATTTTATTTCATGGGTGTTAACTGCATTCTTGTCTTCTAGTTCAGAAATTTTGTCCTCACTTGTATTTAATCTATTCCTTATCTTTGCAATGGAATTTTTAATCTACTTAATATCTACTTGAATCTGTTTCCTGAATCCCATTTATTTCTTATGTTGAACATTCATGTTTTCCATCATTTTCTTAAACTTGTATATTTTTATCTGCATCTAATATTGATTCATTGAGCATGTCTTTCATTTTGATCATTTGTTTTTCACCAATGTGATGATTTTCTCTATAACCTTATGTATTTGTTTTCTGATTTTAGCTTCTATCATGCCAGAAAAATCAGGTGAGTGACTTCTGATTCCCTCTATCTCATTATCTCCTTGACTTTTCTTAGGTGGGTTGGAGGTCTGGGATTTCATTTTGCTTTTGTGTATTGTCATTTTCCATTTAAAAATTTTAATTTTATTTTCTGTGCTGATGCTTATAAATTTATTATGGCAGATAGTTTCATCAGTATCAATGCTTCTATTGGAAATGTCTGTTTTTCAGAGATGTCTTCTAAGAATATGTGACTCTTGATCTTTTTGTCTGCCCAAAGATCCTACCTTCCCAATTTATTAAGAATGAGAATTTGCTATTTATTTGTCTCAGTACCTAGTCCTTTGATAATGAGATATGGTGGTGGTTATGGCCCTAGACCTACTTAGTGTTGTCATACAGGGGAGAAGAACTAATTACAACAAGTAGGGCATCCTTGCTAAAGTAGTACAATTAGCAATATCAATAGCCTCAAACACAGCCTAGAAACTGACAAATTAGAACTATTAATTTGGTACCTTTAACCCCAAGAAGCAGATCTACAGTTATATAACCCAATCCAATATAAACCAGGAACTTTTATGCTATGAGTTTTCCCTTAGTGGGTTGTTTTTTGGGGGTGGGCTTTAAGAACATTAAGGCAAAAAGCATGGAGAAAGATGAAGGCAGATGTAGTAGAGGCAAGACTGGAGGATAATATGATGACCCAATGCTTGGGTAGCTGGAGAAGAGGGCAAGAAAGAAACTGTGAAGGATAAAGCATGAGAATACTAAAGTGAATCCGAAAGACAAGAGATGACTTTCACTCACATGAAAATACAACCTCAAGAGAGAGAGTTCAGGAAAGAGAGGAAGATGAGTAGACTAAAATTTACATAAAGATAAAGGTAAAAATAATAGAAAGAGGAAACAAAACCACAAAAGGAAGTAAAGATAAATGAAAAATAAAAACAAAAAATAAAATTCCTCTGAAGTGCACAGATCTATGGTAGTGTCCTAGGAAGGTATAGTGTCCTAGACCTTTGCTATGTATCCCTGCCAAGTCTGTGTAAGCTTTGATCTGGTGGGAGATGGGGCTGGTCTTCAGCCAGCAGCATTTTAGATATCTCTGACCCACCCAAGCCTCCTTACTCTTGCTGTGACACCCTCAGGCAGGGGTAGCCCAGGGCTGTTCTCAGTCCAGAACACAGTTGTCTCCACCCAGGCACTGAATCTTTGAATAGCTTCCTTTCTTTCAACCTAACTGGCACTTCTCTACCTGTGCTAATGTGCTGGGGTTAAAACTGTGCTGAGTAGTTCTGCTCAATCTTGGATCTTATCTCCAGGAATTTAATTTCCATTGCTAAATTCCCACACATGTTTTCACCTTTCTCTGAAGCTCCTGATCATAGCTCACTTTTTTCAGGTGTGTACAGCCTCAACATTGGAGCACAGGATAAAGAAAGAAAGGAGGGGCAGAATCCAGGTGCCAGGTTAGCTCCCTGACCTCATGAACTGTGACAACCTTTGGACACTTAACACTTTACCCTAAAGATGAGTTTTAAGATCAGAGAAGAGTTTAGATTTTTCCTTTGGAGTTAAAAAACAAAGCAACCCCCCTGACACTTTATGAATATAAAGTACAAGGTCAGTAAAGTCCACCTATATTCACTGAAAAACTGACTTATTTCATCTCTCATGAAGTCAATGATTTTGCCTGACAAAGCTATTTGGCAAGAAAATGATTCCATAGTAACAATTTTGAAGACACCTAAAACAATTTAAAAAAACACAGCAAATTAAAATAACGTGGCTTAATTCCCAAGAACTTATTTCATCTTTTTGTAACTCACCTAGTAGGTCAGGAGTGTGGTGTGGCTAAAGGCAGTTTCTGGTGAGGTTATGAGCTTCCAAAGTGTTTCTAAATCCTTAGTGCAGACACCCTCCCTTTTGGGGGCATGGTCCCCTCCCTCCCATCCCTTATTTTAAAAATTGAATCAAGTGATCAGAATGATATGTTTTGATTCCAAAATGTACACTCAAGTCTTTGTGCTGAGTTATACTGCTCTAACCAAGTATGATGGTATCAAACACAAAACAAGTGACAAAGGAAAGATGCTCCCATCTCATTCTGAAAAGAAATACTGATAGCCACCCACCCCACGCCAACATTTTTGGGCCAATCCAATATTTACAGATGGTGGGACCAACTTGAAAAAAATCTGAAATATATTTTGGTTTTCCTCTTTCTTACTTCTTCCTGAGAACAATCTTTTAGGATAAACTTATTCTACTCTCAAGTGAAAGGCAATGTTTTTTTTAACTTCAGAACATGAGTTGGATGTAGTTTTAATATAGGGACTAGAACACTGGAAAAAATATAACCATTATTCAGAAACGAATCCAGTATTAGAATCTGAAGACAATTTTTATTTTTATTTATTTATTTTTTTGTGAAAATCTAATATTGTGAAGTTTATTTGCATTAACATTTTTCCACCATCATAAAAGATACATTTGTTTGTTCTTTGTGTTCAGAGAAAAGACATTTTGGAGTGGACAGTCTGCTTCTACTGTTCTTTAAAGGAAAAAGTAAGTTTTAAAAACAAAATCCAAGTGCAAAAGTCTTCAGTAGTCTCCTATCTCCAGTGTACCCCAGCAAAATATTCACAGTTGTCCAGACACAGATAAACCCCAGCTGAAGTTCACCTTTATGCCTCTCCTTTCCCAGCTGGTCTGCACTTAAAATCTGAAGCCAATTCCTGCAACTACACCAGATCACCCCACAGCACAGGAGCCTAAAGCACCAAGGGTCCCTGCCTCTCAGCCTCAAACTTCAGCAACCCAGCCTGAGTCCCTTCACCTACAACTTGTGAAACCTAAAAACAAGTGAACAACTTCACAAAGCCAGCTCTAGGTTTATCATTTCTTCTCCCAACATTCAACAGACTCACATAAGATAGTAATCAGGTCTTCAAAGTTTTATGATTATTCTTCATTATAAAATGTACTGAGCTGAAAACATACCTATAATCCCAGCACTCTGGAAGGCTGAGGTAGGATTGCAAGTCTGAGCCCAGCCTGGGCAATTCCATGTGACCCTGTCTCAAAATGAAAAATTAAAAAAGGACTGGGGATGTGGCTCAGAG
>NW_022900951.1:71398963-71495186 GCF_012274545.1 Fukomys damarensis
GAAATCCAGGACACCTGAAGACAATTTTTAATAGTAACAATTCTCCTTATTTGAGGGATTTAAAAAAAAAAAAAAAAGACCAGGCCTGACCTAGTCATTAGAGCACCTTTCCATTTAACAATTCCTATTTGAGTCAAGCACCAAAACTGGACAGCTGCCTCATTAAAGGATAGTGTCCAATCCTGGCATCCCATATAGTTTAAGTTCCACTCCTTGTCAGAGGCTGTACTTCAATAATACTTTCAATTTTAAATTTGTGCTTTAAGAGGGACCCACAGTCATGTGGCACCAGGCAGAGCAGTCTTAAGGTTGAAAAGAAGACTACACTCTGCCCCTCCACAGCTGATAGATTCCAACAGAAGTGTATTTAAATTCTACAGTAGCTGATACTGAGCAGGGCGAGGGAGGGGTAGGGCTAGGTTGTTAAGATACAGGCTCCTGTATTTTAACCAGTGGTTGTTGGGTAGGGTTGCCTGGAGTAGACCAAGTCTTTTCCCTTTTTTGAAACAAAACAAACTTTTAAAAAATGTAATTTTTGTTCATTAAAAATGGGAGAAAATTCCAATGTCCCTAGCCACAAGGGACCAGTTCCACTGAGAAGAGAACAGTGGGAACTCAAAAATTTGAAGATTTAGGAAAAGGGAAAATTGACTTTCTGTTAATTGGCAAGTATTTCAGTGGAATTCAGTTTTTGTTGGGATGTGTTATTTTGTATGTTCATGTACATGGACCAGAATCTGCTGAGTTTTATAAAGTTTAGAAAAGACAGTTTGAAAAATCTTGATTTTTGTTAATTTATCTCAATAAAAGCCCACTTGAACTCAAAAAAAAAAAAAAGAAAGAAAGAAAGAAAAAGAAAGAAAGGAAAAAGAAAAAGGGGTGCTGGTAGGGGGTGTGGTGGCCCTTC
The DNA here is from genome assembly GCF_012274545.1 of Fukomys damarensis. Taxonomy (NCBI): domain Eukaryota; kingdom Metazoa; phylum Chordata; class Mammalia; order Rodentia; family Bathyergidae; genus Fukomys; species Fukomys damarensis. Next base: position 71,399,871 of record NW_022900951.1, read on the forward strand.
CATCAGGAAATTACCAGAGTTCCAGTTGGCTCTGTTTGCCAGCAACAGTGAATTCTACTGCCAGTCTGTAGTGTCCTGTGGAGAGCATGTCTGCCTAGTTTGCTGAGTTAGTGCCCAATTAGTGCTTTAGGCTGATATATATGAGATGTGACATGTAATGGAGGATCGCGAGATGGTGATTTCTCCACACTGGCTATAGTCTGTTACACTAGGAAAAATCCTCATTGGAGGAGTAATTGTTGCCATGGGTCGTTGCCTAATGTGGAAGAACTCTAGTCTCTATATGGAAGTGTATTCCTTTGTTTGAGTGCCTTCTCCACACAATTAATAAAGCCTCAGAAGGATCCTAACTGTTGCGTGCTTTCTTGCTGGCGAGCGGCGCGCGACAACTGGTGCCGAAACCCGGGACGCTGGGAATAATCTCAAGATAACAGATCCAGGCACGGAGAAGGCCCCTGTGCTGAACAGGAGGATTCAGAACTGAGGCGACCTCGCTCTGAGAGGTAAGTATCTCGATAGATATGGGAGTGTCTGCTTCTTCACCCCTAATAAGAACCTTGAGTTCGCTAGTAAAAGTAAGAGGAATAAAATTGTCAGAACATGTGTTGAAAACTTTTTTGCAGGAGATTAAAAAGGAAGCGCCCTGGTTTGAGACCTCTGGGTCCTTTGACAGACAGACTTGGGGTAAATTAGGCAAAGAGTTAAAGTTAAAAAGAGAACAGGGGCGTCTTCGAGTAGGAGTGTATCCAATATGGAAAATTATTGATGCATGTTTTGAAGATGAGAGATGTTTAGATGTGTTGAGAGATGGACAGCTGGCTCTCGAGGAGCATCGAGATAGTTTATCAGAAACAGAGGAGGATAAAGATAAGAAAAGAGAAAGCAAAGAGAGACAGAGCTCGAGCCGAACAGAAAAGGAAAGAAAAGAGGAAGTTCTAGGGCTCCACAGCCAGGACCCTAGACGGCTGGGGGAGGATAAAAGGCTGTATCCTTCTCTAGCAAAATTCAAGCAACAAGAAGCAGTTAAAGAAGCAGTTAAAGAAGAAAATAAAAATCAGTCAACATTAGTGAGTAATTTTCAGACACTAGAAGTGAGCCGCACCTTTTCTGCTTCCTCTTCTGATGAGGAGGAGGAAGAAGAAGGAGCTCCATCGCCATCTTGGCGAAAACAGGAACAAAGAATTAGGGAAGTTAATCCGCCGTCTCGGGGAATAACAGAAATTAGGGAAGTTACACCGCCATATTGGGAGGCAACTGAAGTAAGATCTTCAGCGCCACCTGGTGGGCAAAATCTTTTGTCCTTTTGTACAGCTAAGAGTAGAAGAAAAATAGCCTTGGCCTTTCCTGTTTTTGAAGATGCCAATCAACAGAGATATCATGAGCCAATATCTCTTGAGCATATTAAAACTTTGGTGGAGGCAATGAAAACCTATGGAGTTAATGCTACTTACACACAGGTCTTAGTGGAGCGCTTGGGTAGTCTAGCCATGACGCCCAGTGATTGGTTTGGACTAGTCAAGGCTTGCCTAGGTATGGGCCAATATTTAGATTGGAAATCTTTATATCATGAAGGCTGTACCACCACACTGGCTATCAGAGAAGCCGGTATGGGTTCCTCAGTGGCCTCTTGTCTCTGAAAAATTGAAAGCCGCTCATGATCTAGTTGCTGAGCAAATGCGTTTAGGTCATTTAGAGAAATCTGTTTCCCCTTGGAATACACCAATTTTTGTAATAAAAAAGAAGTCAGGAAAATGGAGATTATTACAAGATTTGAGAGCCATCAATAAACAAATGCAAGTAATGGGAGGTCTACAAAGGGGATTACCTTTGTTATCAGCACTACCAAAGGATTGGTTTATTATTGTAATGGACATCACAGATTGTCTTTTCTCCATACCTTTAAATGTTAAAGATAGACCACGCTTTGCATTTACATTGCCTGCCATTAATCATGCAGAACCAGATGCTAGATATCAATGGAAAGTGTTGCCACAAGGTATGGCCAATAGTCCAACATTATGCCAATTGTATGTGGCTAATGCCATTCAACCAATTAGAGATAAATATGAGGAGCTAAAAATTTATCATTATATGGATGATATTCTGCTGTGTGGAGATTCCCAGGAGCAAGTACAGCAAGCTTATTCAGATTTAGAAAGAGCTTTAAGACGTGAAGGTTTGTTCATATCTCCATCTAAAGTACAAAGGGGAGATTCAATTTCATTCTTGGGGTCAAAAATATTCCCTCACAGCATTAAACCACAGAAGATCACAATTAGAACAGCTCAGTTATCCACCTTGAATGATTTTCAAAAATTATTGGGAGATATAAATTGGGTTCGTCCATTTTTGAAGTTATCCACAAAGGAGTTGCAGCCTCTTTTTAGCATTTTGGAAGGGGACTCCAATGTGACTTCCCATAGAGAGTTAACAGATCAAGCACGAGAAGCCCTAAGAAGGTGGAAGATGCAATCGCAGGAGCTCAATTAAACAGGATCGATCCAAATAAAAATTTTAGTTTATGTGTTATCTCTACTGATCAATATCCTACAGCGGTTTTATGGCAGAATGGGCCATTACTTTGGGTGCATCAAAATACATCATCAAATAAAGTGTTATCTTATTATCCTGAAGCCGTTGCTCAAATCATAATGAAAGGATTGCAGGCAGCAGCAATGCATTTTGGAGATTATCCGGAAAAAGATCATATTACCTTATACCCAAGAGCAACTTAAGGTGCTTTGTTCTTGTGTGGATTCTTGGGCCATTTTAAGATGTGCTTATGATGGGGAATTTGATAATCATTACCCACAGCATCCACTTTTGCAGTTTGCATTGTGTAAGCATCTCATTTTTCCAAAGAAAACCATGTCACAGCCCATACCGCATGCCTTAACGATCTACACGGATGGGTCAAGTACTGGTATTGGTGCCTATGTTATAAATGGGAAGTCTTTTCAGAAGACCTATGAGTTTACATCACCTCAGCAAGTAGAATGTGCCGTAGTTGCTCATGTGTTGCAAGAGTATCAAGAACCTTTAAATATATTCAGTGATTCTTACTATGTAGTCAATGCAGTTAGTAAATTGGAAGCCACCGGAAATATTTCCTCAAATAGTCCAATAAGAGCTCTTTTTGAGCAGATAAGATCTATTATCTTGATGCGCTCCGCTCCTTTCTTCATTCAGCATTTGCGAGCACATTCTTTGCTTCCTGGACCTATGGCAGAAGGTAATAGACTGGCAGATATGGCTACTAAGCATGTTCTACTCTCCTTCGAGGAGCAGGCAGAACAATTTCATTCCCTATATCATGTTCCATCAGCCACATTGCGCCAACGTTTTCCAATTACGCGCAATCAAGCCAGACACATTACATCACAATGTAAGACCTGTGCTTCTTACCGTACTGTGCCTCATGTAGGTGTAAATCCACGAGGTTTAACACCTCTTCATTTGTGGCAAATGGATGTTACTCATGTTTCCAGTTTTGGCACATTAAAATATGTGCACGTTTCAGTGGATACTCATTCAGGTATCGTTTTTGCATCAGCCCATACTGGAGAAAAGGTGGGTCATGTGATCACTCATTGTCTTGCTGCTTGGTCTGCTTGGGGAAAGCCGACCACCATAAAAACAGACAATGGACCTGCCTATACCTCAAATTCATTTGAAAGATTCTGCACTATGATGCAAGTGAATCATATCACAGGATTAGCTTATAATCCACAAGCACAAGGAATTGTGGAACGTGCTAATAGCACCCTCAAAAGTTATCTTCAAAAACAAAAGAGTGCCCTAGTTCCAACACTAAAGCCTGGAGCTTCTTTGTCCTTGGTAATGTTTACCCTAAATTTCTTGGTGTTGGATGATGCAGGACATTCTGCTGCCGATAGGCACAACTCCAAAGCTGTTGCAAGTACTGAAACCATTATGTGGAAAGATGTTTTAACAGGCCAATGGCATGGACCGGATCCTGTGCTACACAGATCCAGGGGAGCTATTTGTGTTTTTCCACAGGATCGCTTGGACCCCGTCTGGGTGCCCAGCCGATTGACACGTCGCTGCCAGCGCTCATCTGTTCCACAACAGAAAGAGAAGGGGGAGATTGCCTCCGTTCCTTCAGACTCATGATCATCGAGAAATTTCAGCGGCGTCTCACCACAGCAACGATTGGAAATTGGCGAGAACGATTAAATATCACGGATGGTTGGTGGATCATCAAAGATCATCCAGAAGTCCTCTGCACGGATGAATGGTGTGCAGGAAGGTTGGAATTGCTACGCCCTCAACGTTTTAAGAAATTATGTCCTTTTGTGATGTTACCATTGATTATGGAAAAACATTTTGTTGTTCCTCAAATTTATGGAAGTCATATTCATGTAAATCAAAGTTCGGGTTTTGATAATATTACATATTCCTTGAAAAATTGTAAGGAAACAGATAAGGGATTATATTGTATGGGGCTAACAAGAGAAACAGAGCCTTGTCTTTTACAACATTCAAAAAATGTCTGTATACTATCAGTTTTACCCATGACTAATGTTACAGCATTGTATGATGTGGGTCCTAATTCCATCTGCTTGGCCAGTTCTGATGAGTTTGAATTGAGTAGGATGCAATTATCTAGTCCTTTTAGTGGATGTTTGCATAATAGATCTTGGCTTTTGTGGAATGGAGATATCTATATTAATGTGTCCTTACCCATTGTACAAAGAATTCATGAGACAATTGTACTTCCTGAGTTGGTGGTGCCTGAAATCACATTGAATATTGCAGAAATATTACAGCAATCAAATTTGTTGAAAAGGTCTTTGACAGAGATGAAGGCTGCAGCAGATAATTATCGAATAGCTACGGTAATTGCTGCAGGTCAATTGATGCAAATACACAATGCCATTCTTCAAGATTCCAATCATGTTTGGTGGGATTTCTTGTTTCAGCCCGCCAGTAGTTTGAAAAGGTTTGCAAGATGGATTATTGTAGTGTTTATTATAGTAATTTCTGTATTGGGCATTATCAGTTGTTGCCTCTGTTGGATGGCACGTCAACGCCGTCGACAGCAGATTCATCTGCTGCGCCAGGCTTTTTTGGCCGTAGAACTTGGTATCTCCCCTCAGGTATGGCTCGCACAAATGGAATAGTAGTCAGAGACGGGTAAGATCTGGGATCATCAATGACCAACCTAAGACAGAGATTGTATCTTTCAAATCTAAGTACAATTCTCCATGACGGGTAAGGCATTGCTTGAGTCCTGGACAACCTAAGACAGACATATTCCTGAGCCTCATTTTATATAAAAGAAGGGTGAGATGTGGAGAGCATGTCTGCCTAGTTTGCTGAGTTAGTGCCCAATTAGTGCTTTAGGCTGATATAGTTATTTTATCTTGCTAGATAAAGGAGTTTGCCTGCTTTGCTATAATTATAATGATTTATATATGAATATGAGATGTAAGACATGTAATGGAGGATCGCGAGATGGTGATTTCTCCACACTGGCTATAGTCTGTTACACTAGGAAAAATCCTCATTGGAGGAGTAATTGTTGCCATGGGGCGTTGCCGAATGTGGAAGAACTCTAGTCTATATAAGGAAGTGTATTCCTTTGTTTGAGTGCCTTCTCCACATAATTAATAAAGCCTCAGAAGGATCCTAACTGTTGCGTGCTTTCTTGCTGGCGAGCGGCGCGCGACAGTGTCCTTTGTGCAGAGGAGTACTAAATAGACAAGAGGTCTTCTTTCCCAAATCTATCCTGTGTAGAATCTTTTGTCTCAGTATAAATACTGACTTTTTGTCCTTTACAGAGCTCTATAGCCCTTGTCAGAGCTGTACATTCTGCTAGCTAAGCACTAGTCCCAGGTAGAAGTCAGGAGCTTTCAAGTGTCTAATGTCAGTCACTACTGCATATCTTCCCTTTCTTGTCCCATTTTCTACAAAGGACCTGCCATCACAGAAAACGGTTAGACCAGGGCCAGTAAAGAAAGTGTCTACTAAGTCTCCTCTGGCTACATATGTATGGAGATCTATTTGTTCACAGACATAACTTTCAGGTTTAATTTCCTCCTTTTCTGCCAGAAAAGTGATAGAGTTTATGAAGGAACAGGTCATTGTTTGAAGGGATTGTCCTTTTAGAAGTAGAGCCTGGCATTTATGAAGTTGATTGTCTGATAACTATAGGCTCCCTTTGGAAGAAAGAAGGTGTGACACATGGTGAGGTGTACATACAATGAGATCTTTTCCTAAAATCAACCTGAATATCTCTGGTTTTTAGCAGAGCTACAGTGGCTATAGCTTTAAGGCATGCAGGCACCACTTTGGCACAATGTCTAATTCATAACTTACACACCTGGCAGGCTTTGATACTGTGTAAGCACTCCCAAAGCTATGCCTCAACTTTTGTCAACATACAGATTGAAAAGATATCCTGTTGGTAGGCTAAGTGCTGGGGCATTTAGAAGTGCTTGTTTAATCTTCTGAAATGCAGTTTTGGAATCAGGTTCCAAGGTTAAAATTTGTCTATAGGCCTTTTGCACTTCTTTCATAAGCTGATAGAGAGGCTGTTTATTCTCAACATACCCTGGTAGCTAAAGTTAACAGAAGCTTGTAATTCCTAGGAATCCCCTTATCTCTTTTAAGTATTGGCTTAATTTTCTCTTCCCCCAGGCTTTGGATTCCCTTAGATATGATAAGGCATAAATATTTCACTTCAAGGTTGCAAAGTTGAGCCTTAGATCTAAAAGCCTTATAACCCCTGTCTGCTAGAAAATTTAGCAGAGCAAAAGTGCCTTGGCTAGAGAGCACTTCTGAAGGAGCACACAACAGTATGTCATCTACATATTGTAAGTCCATGACCTGGGAAAATTTAAGATATGCAAAGTCATGGGAAAGCACTTATCCAAAAAGGGGAAGACTGACTCTGACTCCTTAAGGAAGCACAGTCCAAGTCAGTTGAGAAGCCTGGTCTTGAAGATTTTGAAAGACAAATATAAACTTGGAATCTGTATGTGAAGGAATACAAAAGAATGCATCTTTTAGCTCTAACCCTGAAAATCAACTGGCGTCTTCTAAGTTCTGAGAAAGGAGAATGTATAGGTTAGGTACCATTGGGTGGATGGCACTGCTGCTTCATTCTTCAGTGTAAAATCCTGTACCAACCTCCATTATCCATTGATTTTTTAACTCCCAAAATTGTAGTATTGCATGGGCTATTACAGAGTTTGAATAAATTTTGTACACTTGAATTGTCAATTATAGGCAACAATCTTTTTTTAACTTCAGTCTTAAGATAATATTGTCTATGGTGAGGAAAAATAGTAGGATATATGAGATGTATTTATATTGGGGTAGCCTTTACTGTCCTTTCTATTCTACCTTCAGTTGCCCATACTTCAGGATTTATTTATATTTCCACCAGGTAGAGTCAGCAAACCTGACCTGGGTGCATGTACATTATAGTATTTAAACAAAAAAAAAAATCCTTCCCAATCTGGAAACTGGATTTTCAGGCATAATTTAAAAAGGAATGGATGAAGAGAGAGCCATCCCATTTACAGTTTATGGGTTGAGAAAAGTAGCAAGTTACAGCCTCTCCAGTGACTCCTTTCACTGATGCATGAAAAGAAGGCCAGAATTGAAGAGGACAGAGAGACATATGCCAGTGTCCAGAAATAGGCTGATTTTTCCCTATATAGTCAAGATTTCCAGAGACTCTTCTGTGAAGATGACTGTTTGGCCAGAGAGTAAAGGCAGAGAGTGCCCGGAGGCCCTTAAGAATTATTGTGAAAAGGAATTTTGTAAGGAAATTTGCTCCTGTGGTTCCAGCTGGACTTACTATGGGAAACTCTCAATTTGAAGTTTTTCTTTGTTCAACATGTCTAGGCCTGCCCTGCCTCACATGCCTGGACATGTCCAAGTCCACTTCCATATTTTGGGAATGTCTTTGTCTCCAAAAGAGTTTTGTCATTTCACCAAAATGTAAATTAGGTAGACCACATACCTTAAATCACCCAATAAACGTGTTACTGGTACTATGTATGAGTCAATACCATGACTGAGCCCACTTGTTTATGCATGTTAAATTTCTGTAAACAATGAATGTATACCAAAGTTGCCTCACTTGAAACGCCCCCTCCTAGAAGGTATATTTTCCTTATTCAAGTGTGGGATGGATCCAGCCTCCCCCATGTGAATGTAGACTGGTCTGATAGTGTAATTAAACATATTGCTTTGACTCTATAGATTCCGGTATGCTTCCTTCCTCCCAGACTAGCAAATATGAGCCATATAAATCAAATGGAATTTTGCCACTTAAATTGAATCTGCTGGTAAAATAGATCTGAATTCTGGAGCATCCATCTCAGAGGACAGTTTGACTTCCAGTGATAACCTTTGAAGTTAAAGCATGGTCCAGGGGGACTTTTGTTGCAGTTCTTCATGAGTTAGCCTGGCTTATTGCAGAAGTAGCAGGTGGGATTACTCATGGGGTTCTTATTGGAGTCCTGAGAATCAGACTTAGAGTCTATTTCTTTCAGAGCTGCTGTTAAATCTGCTGCTTTTTCTCATTCCCACTGTTTCTTTCCCTTGGCTTCCTCCTGCTCTCAGTTATAATATACTTAGGAAACAATTTTTACTAAAGTATCAAGTGAGCTATTTGAAGCAAAGGCAATCTTTTGTAGTTTTTTCTTAATATCTCAGGCTGAATGGGCAATAAAATTGTCTTTACATCAATATTATGTCCTTCTATAGAAACAAGACCCAAGGATGCATGTTTTATCATTGCCTCTTTTAAATGATCTAAGAAAGCAGAGGGATTTTTGCTCTCCTCCTGTTGAATAGTTCATAATTTAAGGTAATTGAAAGGCTTTGGTTGTTCTTAGGCCTTCAACAACATGTTTTAAGATGCCTCCTATTCCAATCTCCTGTCCAGTTGGAGGGCCAGTAGAGACCTTCTGTAGGGACTGCTTTGGCTCTGTTAGGAACTGATGGTTCCCCAGCCTTTGTTCTGGCCTTCTAAAATTAGAAATATAATATTCATCACCAAATTCAATGGCAGCTTGTAATGCTGCTCATCTCTCCTTAGAAGGCAATATCTGATTTAAAGTTAAAATTGCATCTTTCCAGTGTAGTTCATAGGTCTGAGTAGGTTCCCTGAAGAAATCAGTGTACCTATCAAGTTCATGTGAAAAATTTCCAAGGTCTTGTTTAATCTGTTTGAAGTCAATGAGAAAAAAGAATCATAGATATGAACATCTCTAAATTCTGTTTACTTCTTGTAAATGATATCGTCTTTGAAAGCTTGAATAAAACTACATATGGGTGCATATAATCTCATAGAGGCTTTAATTATGGCTGGCTTAGAAGCCTCACTCTTAGATTGTAAAGTGTTTTGTTTAAGGCTGTCTTGGAAAGCCCATCCTCAGGATGCAAAAGGCCATTATGATATACCTCAGACTAGTGATAGGGGCTGTAAATATCTGGTTTTTCTGTGCCTTACATTTACATTTTAAACACAAATTAGGATTATCATTTAATAAAAAGAAAATCTGAACATATGGCATTTGTGACCATCTTTTCTCTTTCTTACAGTACAATTCTAGTTTTGAAATAGAATCATAATCAATACTTCCTGCTTCTTTCTATATTAACTCTAGTGGATAGGCAGGCCATGTGCAGGTGCAGAAAAATACTGAACTGCTCTTTTTTAACATGTGAGATTAATGCCAATGCTTAAGAATGTATTCCAAAGGAGGAAGTAGTTTTAACATTGAGCTCCCCATTCTCGAAACAAGAGAAAGAATTTGTGTGCCTTTAATTTGTACTTGATTCCTATATTCTCAAGGCATCCCCCAAGTTGACTCAACTTCAGAGCAGGTGGCTGCCATTTGAAGAAACCCAGAAAATAAATTGAACTGGACTATCCACCATTTCACCAGTATATGGTCTTATCTTTCCAAGGAACTCATGTTCTTCCTCTCATAGGTGTTTTCAAAAGCATGAGTTCCATTTCATTTCAGCTCCAGTAATCATGTTTTAGGGCTGAGGGTTTAGCTTAGTGGCACTGCACTTGCCTTGCCTTGCAAGTGCAAGGTCCTGAGTTTGATCCCAGGTACCCCCCACAAAAACCCTCATGTTTTAAAGAAGGAAGCATTGCTAATAAAACTGATAATTAAGAGATATAAACTATTGTGTTCCAATTTGAAAATGTGGCAAATAGATAAAAGGCAAGATTTTCTATCTTGCAAAAGAGATCTCCTCTAGATATTAAACAGAAACAAACAAATGGCTCAGAGGAATTTCACCCTGCACCAGTGAAGAAGCCTCTAAGACACCTCTGTTATCTACATACTCACCTAGGCAACATTCTTTAGAAACAATACAAGAGTATCACATTGTTCAAAGTCCATTCTAAACTCTGAAACTCACAGGTTAAATTTATACTCATCACCTAACAACCACAGGCACACTTGTCAATTTTCTACATGCATATACAGAAACAGATAGGTTGACTTCTTACTATTAGTTATCATATACAAAGCATAAATGTAAGTCACTTCTCTGCTAGCGGTTCTAGACAGCATTTTTAGGAAGGCAAAAGTTTTAACACACTGTTTCTGCCTGAGACCTCCTAAAGAGGTGAAGTCTAGTGATAAGGTAGCCAAGGAGTTCTGTTATATCTCAGTGAGTTGGAGAAAATATAGGAGGGAATTTCTAACTTAGCAAAGATTTGTCAAGGAATCCAGACAGTTACTGTTTCTGTTTGTGCCTGGCCCAATAGCAGTCTTCCTTATTAGCAGAGAGAGAACAGTCCAAATCTGCAGCTCAACTCTTAACAGAGGCTTAAGAAAGAGTCTTAACAGCATCATTTCAGGCCATTCTGGTTCAGAGCATGACTGATGATCATTGAGTTACCTCTTAGCTCACTGAGCAGAGCAGGCAGGGAGGATAGATAAGTGGAGATTTTCTGCTGATTACCCATTCCAGCTGCCAGGAGCTAGCTTCCACTGAGTGTCCTTTGGGAATCTGCTAGAGAGTAGCCCCAACCATGACCCTTCAGTTGTCCTTTCAGCTTCTGCTGGCTCCACATAATCAGAGTTCTGTCTCTGGAAAGGAATCTAGTTACCTGTCTAGTCAATATTCAATCAGCTACTGGCTTCAATGGGAATAGGAATTCACCAGAGGGCACTTGGAGAAATCAGTTCTCTGCTTTTAAGAAAATGGTAGTTGCTTTTATAGCATTTACTAGCTGGCAGATTGACCACTTTTTGGTTTTAGCATTCTATGTGGGAAAGCCAAAAACCTGAGATGATTTTATCTGAGATAACTTCCTTGTCTTCAGCATTAAGAAACACTTATTTTCTAAAGGTTCAATTTAAAGGTCCTTAGTTGGAAAGGGCTGGGCAGTTTAGGAGATTTTATTTTTTAAAAATCTTACAGGCCTTTATAAAGTGATAGTAAAGATCAGGTTGTCTTTTCTTTGTTTTTGTTTTGTTTTGTTTTTGGTACTGGGGATCCAATTCAGGACCTTGCACTTGTAAGGCAGGCATGGTGCTACTGAGCTAAATTCCCTGCCCCAGGTTTTCTTTTCCTCTCGGTGACTCATGGTGTGTTATTGAGACAACTTGCTCATAAGTTGTCACTCTAAGCCCAGAATGATGAGAATGGGGACTCTCCAGAACTAAGACTGCCTCCTCTCCAGTGGAAGATAAGACCATGAAGTAAAATAAGGAGAGGAGCCTTAACATTTCCTCTATTATAGAGAAAATATTGGGCCAGACTGCTCAATGAAATGTATCCCCCAAGTCTTAAGAATGGCCACAGACGCAGCATCTTTTAACTGGTGTTTGGGATACTGTGATTTATTAATAGTCATGTATATTTCTCAAATATAAACTAGATTATGTAAAAAGACCCATTTGACAACACTTTCTAAATGTACATGTAGTTACCACCTAAGTTCACTAAATGCCAATCTAACATTATATTTCCTCACACTATCTGAAATAAAAAAAGTTAAGCAATCAATATAAAGCAGAAACATAAATTTGCAAAAGTAAAACATATCCTTAAAAAGCATCATTTTAACAAAAGGCAAAGTATAAACGAGTAATGAGGCATAAAATGCAAGGCACAAGCAGTGACAAACAAGAGTGACAATTTTTGAATGCCTAATATAATTCAGCAACCATGAAATAAAAATGAACTCTTACCTCCTCTTAATTACTTCTTATTTCAGTGGGACCTCCAATAGTGTTACAGGATATGATATATGAATATATTATATCTTCCAACCAGTTAGATGTCTGATACACTGAGCTCGTGTTCTCTAAATATTGAAGAATTAATTCTAGGAACAACAGAGGTTAAGATTAGGAAAATATTTATTGATAGGTTAGCTCCTGAGAGGCAGGAAGGGTCCCAAACAGATAGCCAGGAATCCCAATTTACAGGGAAGTTTTATGAAGTAAAATCCATATGGATACAATGTGGATTATAGCTATGATTCAACAATGTTACAACTATAGTCATTTAAGTAACAGTGATACAATAGGGAAGCAAGTCACAGAACAAGTGTTCATAGAAAGAACAAAGATTTCTATTAAGTGGTGGGTCCAGAGATCCTTAATCACCCACCAGTGTGACTGATATCTGTTAGTTTTTATTAGGCCCAGTTTTTTCCTTTGAGGAAGTATATATGCCTGACCATCTTATTTTTATTTTCAGAAGTTTTCTCCAGCATATGTGTCTCTGGTCACAGTTGTGATGTGTTTTATGTTTTGCTAACTCTCTAGAGGGCTTCCTGTAATAATTCTACCTGACTTAACACCCTACAATAGCTGAATATTTCCACCATCCTTACACTAGAGTTTTGGCAATCTATTAAATAGAAAACAAGAAGTTATATAATATCAGTAAAACAATATCTTTAAGCAATCTTACTAAAGGAGTATAAAAAATATAAAGCAATTTCTTTTCTGAAAAGTAATTCCAAATCAGTGTCTGTAATTTTTACATCTTACCAATAGATGACACCAGAGGATAAAAATTGCAAACTTCAGTTTAGGAATGATAAGTGTGTAGTTGCTTTCCTTAATTTTGGCTATAAAATTGATTCAAGAAAATATATGTTGGTAAGTTAGCATAAAACTAGAGGATAAGATTGATTATTACTCTAATATATATGCTTGTTTTTGAATTTATAATATATACACATATTATACTATATTTGTTGTACAATCTAACAGAAGTTGTATAACAAAGATTTACAATAAACTGTATATCTGATTGCAAAAATTAACTTTCTTAGGGATTCTTCATTTTAGCCCATGTATATTGACTCTCATACAATATCATATCATGAAAACAAAACTGAAAAGTGGCTAACATTCCTCAAAAAACAAAGTCCAACTTTCAAATGAACAAATAGAACTTTAGTTATATTTGCATTAAAAATAATATCCATTTGTTAGGTTATAATTATTACATGTTTTTGGAAAATGAAATTAATAATTGGATTAGAGCTTGAGTGTAACGTGAAATATTTTTATTGTAAATTGATGATTTATAATTGTATAAATTCATGGGGTACAGACTGATATAATGACCCAAGAATATCATGTGCAATAATTAAATCAAGGCAGTTATATATTCATTACATCAAATATTTAACAATTTTTGGTAAGAACACTTGAAATTTAGTTGTGTAGCAATTTTTAAACATAGAATACTCTATTATGAAATATATTAACCTCACTGAACAAGAGATATTGCTCTATTTTTACTTCAACAATCAACTCTCCACTACTCCAACTACACAGCCTCTATAATCCTTACTCTAGTCTCAGCTTCTATAAATTAGATTGCCTTGGAATCCACATATAAGTGATAACACAATGTATAGTTTGTGCTATAGTCTGTGAGCTCCTCATCCTTGGATTCAAGCAAGCTTGGACAGAAAATAATAAAAAACAAAAAGGATTATCTATCTGGAACATGTACAAACACTTTTTCATTCCATTATTTCAATGCATTCTATTATTACAATGCATTACTGCAACAATTTAAATAGCATTTACATTGTATTAGGAATGGTAAGAAATCTGGATATGATTCGAAGGATATGGGAGGATGTTTATATGTTCTACACAAATATTGTATCATTTTATATAAGGCACATGAGCATTACACTGTACCCAGCTAGGGTTTTCAGAACCAATCTTTCAAATCCCCTCATCCCCTTCTAAGAACGATTCTACTCTCTAAATTGATTCCACATATAAGTGAGATCATGCAGTATTTATCTTTCTGAGCCTGGCTTAATTCAAAACGGCATATGGTTCTCCAGTCTTATCCATGTTGTTCCAAATTTTTAAAAAAATTCTTCTTAATCCTAATGAATATTCTATTGTGCATAATTTCTACATATTATAATCATTCATCTCCTGATGGACACTTAAGAATTGTGAATAAAGCTACAGTAATAGAGTGTAGACATCATGTTGTTTGTTTGTTTGTTTTCTGAGACAGGGTCTCACTATGTAGTTGAGGCTGACCTGGAACTCACTATGTAGCCCAGATTGGTCTCAAACACACAGCGACCCTCCTGCCTCACACTCCCGAGTGCTGGGATTGCAGGCATGAGCCACCACACCCTGCATAGATATCATTTGACAAAATGATTTCAAATATATTTTAGATAAACCTAGAAATGGGATTGTTGGATCAACTTGTAATTTTATTTTTTTCAAGATCTGCATGCATAATGCTGAGTACTACTCAGCCATAAAGAATGATAAACTAGAGACATTTATAACTAAATAGATGCACATCCTGCCTTTTTCTTTGACAAGATACTTTTTATTATTGATTTATTATTCTTACTTGTTATTGGTCTATTCAGATTTTATGTTTAATCATAATGTCCTAAGTTTGATACCCAGGATCAAAAAAATATCATAGCAAAGAAACAATATTGACAAGTGTTAGAAACTCCAAGTCCCTTATGAGAGAACATATATATGTATAACAGTATATATCTCAATGGAAAATGTAAAGACCTAGAAGGCTTGGAATGAGATATTCCAAACCATGTAAGAAGGTAATTTCCAACCTATACCACTATGTCATGAAAGAATATCCTTTAAAATCAAAGAAAAAAATGAAGTCCATGATAAGTATAAACAAAAGAAATGTATGACCTTAAACCAAAATTATGATAAGGCATAGGAAAAAGGACAACAATAGTGAGACTGTAGCAAATAATAAATCTCACTGGAAGACTAGATAAATGAAAGAAAAACAGAAATGAATTAAATATTAAAACTCAACAAAATGACAGTAATTAGTACATGTATTTCAATAATTGAACTTTGTATAAATGGTCTTAACTATCCAAGTAAATGATAGATTGGTAGATTGGATTAAAGTAAAAACCAATCAAAATGTTGCCTGTATGCCAGGTATTTGGCTCAGTGGGTCCACTGTCTGCCTCACAAGCACAAGGTCTCGAATTTGATCCCCAGTACTAAAAGAAAATATTGCCAGTAATAAATAGAACTGATTTGCAAAGACATACACAGACTGATAGAAAAAGAATGGAAAATGTTACTCCAAGCAGCGGTAGTCCAACAAGAAGCAAAAATAGTAATATTTGACAAGACAAATATCAAAATAATATTGATCTAACCCTACATATTGGTAAAGGGAACCAAAACAATAAAAGTTAATAATTTTTTTTGAATGTTGGTATAGCTAATTTCATAAAATGAACTTCATTTGACATAAAAAGATAGATATGCACAAATAAAATTATGTTAGGCAACTTCAGTATAATACTTTCTTAAGCAGGTCAACCAGAAAAAAATAACATTGAAACATTTCAATTAAACTATACCATAGATAATAGATAAAGAGGTTTTAAGAAATATCTACATAGTATTCTTTCCAACAATAGCAAGATACACATTAGTTTCATTGGCCCTAGTAGCTATTTCCAAATTAAACAATATTTATTTTAGGCCACCAAGTATTTTTCTATTTATTTATATATTTGTTTGTTTGTTTGTTTGTTTATTGTGACAGGATCTCACTATGTAGTTCAGACTTCTCTGAAACTCACTGTGTAGCCCAGGCTGGTCTGAAACTCACAGTGATCCTCCTGCCTCAGCCTCCTGAATGCTGGGATTACAGGCATGTACCACCACACCCGGCTCAAGTATTTTTCAATAGATAAAATTAAACTGAAATAATCTTACACATTATATGAAATAAAATGGAATTAAACTAGAAATTAGCCACAAAAGAAGCCACATAAATTATGAAGAAATGAAGACTGATTAATACATTATTGAACGATTAATGAAAACATCATGGAAGAAATCAGAAGAGAAATTTAAAAATACTTAGACTCAAATAAAAATGGAAATACAACATATTAGAATATGTGACAAATGAAAGCAGCACCAAATGGGAAGTATATAGCTATGAGTGCTGACATTAGAAAAACTTTGTTTCAATGTAAATAACCTAGCAATGCAACTCATTGTTTCAACAATTTCTCTCTCACTAAATCTATTACTGTACAGGAAGGCTACTGATTTTTGTGTGTTGACCTTGTATCCAGGTACTTTACTGAATTTAGTTATTAAGTTTAGAAGTTTTGGTGGAGTTTTTTGGGTCTTCTTTATAGAGTATCATGTCATCTGCAAATGATGACAATTTAACTTCTTAATTTCCTATCTTTATTAATTTTATTTATTTCTCTTATCTACTTGCTAGGGCTAAAGTTTCCAGAACTATATTGAGCAGGAGTGGTGATAGTGGACATCCTTGTCTTGTTCTTGATTTTAGTTTGAAAGATTTCACTTTTTTTCCCATTTAATATGATGTTGGAAATTGGTTCTTCATAGAAGGCTTTTATTAGGTTGAGATAAAACCATCTATTACCATTTTCTGTATGGTTTTATCATGAATGAGTGTTGGAGTTTGTCGAATGCTTTCTCTGCATCTAATGAGATGATCATAAAGATTTTGTCCTTGACTCTGTTAATATAGTGTATTACATTTATTGATTTACATATGTTGAACCATCCCTGCATCCATGGGATGAATCTCATTTGGCCAGAATGTATTTAAAAATTAAAAGGCAAATGACAAAATATTTGTTTAGAGAATATGGATGTGTGTGTACTATGTGTATATGCAAAGAGAAGAGAAAAAATTTACAAATCAAAATTAAATGTATGGGGGTGAGGAATTTAGCTCAGTGGCAATATGCCTGCCATGCAAGCATAAGGTCCTGAGTTTGATAGCTGGTACCTGCAAAAACTGTATGAATAAAGTAAGCAAAAAGTCACTGGTGATATAGCAGCATCTAGTAAGCACAAGTAAATATACTCTCCGCTTTAGTTCATAGAGAAATTGAATTTATTCCATAATAAAGTATAACTAGCTACCTATCGCAATAACTAAACAAAAAAAAATATCCCAAACCAGAATGGTACAGCAAATAATGGAAAGAATATGGAACACCTGAACTGTCCTGTATCTCTGATTTGAATGTAAATTGGCTGAACCACTTTTGAAAACTATTCTGTAATCTCTTGCAAATTAAAAATATATACTTACCATACACTTACATTCCCAGACACTTATGCAAATACATTGAGATTCATTTACTCACTGCTGATCAAATCGAAGGAGGCTATATATTTCAGTAAAAAGGCAAAATAATTTATCAAAACTAGCTTTGAGGAGATGAAGGGTTTTATTAGCCTCAAATCATAATCTCCCTGTTAAAAATAGATAAGGGTCTTTCATAGTGGGAAAGAGAGGGTGGGGAAACAGAGTTACAGTGGAGATCTCCACACATGCTTTTTCACTTGAATCTCTCTTCAGCTCTTCCTCTTCTTTTCTGTGGAAAGGAAATTGCTTTCCAGCTTCCTCAAGCCTGTAGCTGTATATTCTGTTACTTCTTTTTGGCTGAACAGAGGATAAGGGGTCAATTATATGCTTAGCAGGAAAAAATTTAGAGAAATTTATTTCAAAGAGAAATTAAATCTGACTTTTAAAGTTCCATTTCCCAGTGCTGGTTACACCTAAACAATGATAGCACTTTTAGAAATTTACCCAAACAGAAGAAAAAAAGCAAACAACAACCAAAAGGAAAAGCACAAAACATGCCCAAGTGATATATGCACATGCACACACATGTATGATTCTATTGGAGATGTATTTTTAAAGAAAAGTAAATCAGTAATGAAATTGGTTTTATCTAACAGATAAAAGAAATTTTAAATAAATGAAAAAATGACTATTCCACTCTGTCATAGTGTCCTCTTCTTCCTCTCTGAAAAGGCATAAGTATAAGGTGTCATTTCTGTCATTTCTAACATAGAAACTTGATCATGTCATACTCAAGATAATATTTAAAAGTAAGGCATATTTTAGCCTAGTGTGGCGGTACGCATTAGTAATCCTAGATCTCTGAAAGGCTAACAAAGAGGATTGAAACCTGGAGCCCATCTTGAACAGCTTAGTGAACTAATGAAACCTTGTCTCAAAATTGGAAAGTGCTGAGGATGTAGTTCAGTGCAAAGGCTCTAAGTTGAACTTCCCATGGCTCAAGAAAAAAAAAAAAAGGTATAGTTTGGAAAAGCTCACATTCCTTAATTTTAAATTAAATTCTTATCAGCATCTAAAATAGGATTACTATTTATGAGTATATTTATTTGTTGAGGTTTCTTAAATATACTGTAGAACATATTAATATATGATATTTGGACTCCTGCTTAATCTGTGTTTTAAAATTAATGGTTAATAAAGAACTTTTTGTGCTCTAAAGCATGTGAGGTAAAAAAAAAGATTGAAATCAAGAATATTAGAAGAAATGTATGTCTTAGTTAATAATTGTCCTATCATATGACCAGACCTCAAGATTTTAACATATTAAAGTATGGAAATATTTCATTCCATCTGCTCCTTGTTGATCCAGAAAGCATTTGCACAACAGCAAAGCTGTAAGTAAACCCATCATATTCTCTACTGAGAAATCAAATTAGCCCTGGCTTTGATGGTAGCAATTACAAAAATCCCAGTAGTCAATGATACATTTTGTGTATCATTTTGAAGAAGTTTCTGTGTGATATTTTTTGAACTGGGTAATTTTGAGCTAGTTTGCATCGTATCCAAAACATCAAATTGACATGTTTTTGCAGTCATCGTTTAATTACTATATTTTTCAGACCTGATGTTAAAACCTACAGGAATTCTAATTAGCTGTGCTTCTGCCTTGCTCTCCCTGTCATACAAACCACAGTTCTCAGCTTGTGTGTTCCAGCGATACACCTTGCTCAGCCAAGGATGAATATAGCTGCCAGTCTCTTGGCTTACATCCAAGCAGAAAAACCTTACCGATTGTTTTTTAAACCCTGCTTACTAACTTTTATATTTTTTTGTTTTCTAGCTCAAATCTTAGCATGAAATGGTTTAAATATGGCCTACAAGATAATATACCTCATTTTTAGAAATTTTTTAAAAGTAATTATTTCATGAGGTCCTTTAACTTACATTCATCATTGAAATATAGCATCTTTATGTAAGCAGAAAATAAATATAACAGTTTCCCAAGGATTTGATAATAAAATTAGGCAAAAGAAACCATTTTTATTACTAAATATGATACATGATTTTAGTGACACTTCAAATATACATATTTGAATTTTAACATTTTAAATTAAATAATATCCCCAATGAATTTGAGCCACATGTGGTAAATAAAATTCAGATCAGATGATACATAAAAGGAGGTGTTAAATTAATACCATCCCTTAAATTAAAATGATAAATCAAAGGATGAGGAAAGTAGAATTTGTCATACTTTTAAGTTGTGAGTTTTAAAAATATTTAAATATAAAAGCTTTCTCTTAGATAAATTTTATTAAGAGACCACAGTTTCACTTTATTAATTACTTAATCTTTTAGATTGTGTTTCTTAAGGGAATAATGACATTCATATTCTTATGAAAGCTTGTATTCTATGTTGTAGACAATATCTTCAATGATATAACTGTAAAATGAATTTAACAAATTTATCTGTAATTTTAAAATTCTAACTTGTTGAGATGTTATAGATTAGGTGCAGGATACACAAATTATATTTAATTCATAACACATGTGAGTTTTGAATGTTACTTTTATTTCTTGTAAAAACCAAAATTAACTAAAAATACATCAATTTCCCAATCTAGATTGGTCAATATATTCTATAAAATGAAATTTTCAGATGAATCTTTACATTTTAATCTATTCTGATAAATCTGTTCATGTAAAATTCAAATAATTGCATTGACAATTGTGATCAACAAAGAATATTAACAATGTCTGCAATAGAGAATTTTAAGTTGCAAATGAATTACTCATGCTTACATTTAAATATAAATTTTAAGGTATACAGGTTACCTTACAATCTATCTTCTAAAATGACCATTCTGGGTCTGTCTTTAATATCTTGCAATCTTTGACTCTGGAACAATTATTTTCTCCTCACAAGCTTATTACAGGCTCTGTTACCAATGCAGCTATTATGAGGATACATATAAGAACTTATTAAATAACTCATTTAGTGAGCATCCATTTTTCATTCATTAAAAGAACATTTATTGAATGCCTACTATGTGCTATATGTTGAAGGCATATCAATAAGTTCTGCTTTTCATTTTACATTTCCCTTCCAATAACTTATACATGCTCTCTTTATTCCAGGCTATTTATGTACAGATCAATTTATCCATCTGTGTCTTTATCTATTATGTTGCTATGATTATAATTAAGTGTAACATATATATCAGGATGTACATTAACCTTATTTCTTAACTGCAACAATTTATTTTAACATTCTTTTTAATTTTTTGCAAACAAGCGCATCATATTCAGGTTATTCTTTTATTATTTATTTCTGAATATGATGTTTTCTATTTTATTACTGTTGTATTTTCACAATGAATATTACTTTCAGCAAAGTATTAGATAAATGTGCAAATATCAAGCATATTTATCTCATTGTAAATGTCAGTGGAATACTTTTATTATTTTACATTAAGTGTGAAGATGGCTGTAGAAAATTTTATAGATATTTCTCTTTTCCCCTCATCTATAGATATTTCTTGATGGATTGAGTCCTCTTCACTTGTAGTACAAATAAGATTTATTCAAAATTGGATGCCAAATATTAACACATTATCTGTACATATCTGTTGAAATGATCACATTATTTTCTTTGTTATTTTAATGTGGTAAAATATATGTAGTGATATTCAGTGTTAAACTGACTTTTACTTATTAGAATAAATACAAATTGTCACTCTCTATACTTTTTGTATATTGAACAACTTTATGTTAAAATTTTATTAATAATTTTTGCATTCATGTGTGATATTGTCCTATGGCAAGACTGCCATTATTTCTTTCTAAAATATTTGGTATATTTAGCTATTAAAATTATCTTGGCCTTGAGATTCTCTTTATTTACAAATACAATGTTTTTAAGAGTTATAGAGGGCCAGGGATTTAGTTCAGTGGTCCAATGGACTGCCTTGCAAGCGCAAGGACCCGAGTTCAATCTCTGGTACCCCCCCAAAAAAGAAAAGAGTTATAGAAATAATCATAAATTGTATTTCCTTTTGTTGATTTTGTTGTTAATAATTTATTTCAGATAAATTTCCAATTTTATTGTATAAAGTAATTCAACATAATTTATGCTAATTTTCTAATATACATAGAATAGGAATGCTCCCATTCAAATAATGCAATATTTTCCTTATTCTATTATTATTTTTCATTGTATCTTCCTTTTTTTCTTTTCTTTTTCTTTTTTTTCTTTTTTTTTTTTTGGTTTTTGAGACAGGGTCTCACTATGTAGTTGAGGCTGACCTGGAACTCACTATGTAGCCCAGGTTGGTCTGGAACTCACAGTGATCCTTATGTCTCAGCCTCCCAAGTGCTTGTATTACAGGCATGCATCACCACGCCCAGCATTTTTTCTCATTATATTTACCAATGCACTGATATTATTTTAAAGAACTAACTATTGATGTGTTTATTAGGGTGGAGTATTAAAATTGTTTGGTTTTAGGATCTTCCTAGTGAATTAATGTAGCACAATTTTGCTGTTTCTGGGCTGGACACAGAAGCAACACCTTGATATCTATGTCTGGTTTCTTACTAATTCCACTCTGGCACTATTACCCTGCTCTGTTCCCCAGCCACCATGAACTAAGCAGCTTTATCCCATCACACTTTTCAATCATGATGTCTCTGCTTTGGAACTAGCTGACCAAGGACTGAAACCATTATCCATTTTAAACTTCTTTAATTTGTGGGTGTTATTTATTTTATCCAGCAATGAGAAAGGTGGGTGATACAATTGCCTATGTTGATTCTCTATATTTATTTTCTACTGTACATGTATATGGAATATAATATTATGTGCTTAATTTCCTGTTTCCCCTCCAATTTAGATGTTTATTAGTTTATTGATTGTTCATCCTTTCTTCTCTGAATCAATGTGCTGGAAGAGCTAACTTAGTGACCATGAGGCTATTTTCCTTAACAAAAATATTTAGTTTATCCATTGGCTGGCATTTGGAAAATTGACTGTTAAGCAATTTATAAAAACAACATAGTGCTTTAAATAATAAGAATGAGTCACTGTACCTACAAAATTTGAATAGTATAGAGTGTCTGTTTTACTTGTGGGAATGTGGAATTTGGCAAGTTCTAGATAATGGGTCCTTACATAATTGACCTTAAATTTAAAATCCTGGACTTCTAGACTCAGATGAGATTAATTTTTGAATTCCAATTCACAAATCTTTTAAAAACTCAGTTGTACAAAACTTAAAAAACACATCCCATGTAAATCTAATTTCAGAAGCCTCTTAAGGATTTTACTTGCTTTTCTGTGGACATGAATTCACACTTACACAAATACATATATACATATACATATACATTGTGTGTGACTATTTATTTATGTGGCTAGATTTTACAATCAATTTAGATTATTTGTTGGAAACCCTGGCCCTTTTGGTTCTATTTGTGATCTTATTTTTCTAAAAACTTATTAGTATGACTCCTAATGTAATTTTAATGTTGAACTATATTTTGTTCTATAATATTAATTTCAAAATTGAATGATATTTTGAATGGTATATTCTAATTTGTCAACTTTCTTCTGCCCCTAATTTTTTTACTGAGTTGTTTAATATCACCTTTAATATCAACTCTGTAACTTACAGTTGATTTTTTCTAACTGAAATATTTTCTTGAGATTTTTTTCCTTTGAGTTTTACTTTAGCAATTTATTTCTTTTTTCTTTCTTTCTTTTTTTTTAAGAGTAGTAAAAATTTAGTGAGGGAAAGAAAGCTTCTCTCTAAGAGAGACAGAGGGCAGACCAGAAAGTCAGTTGACCACCCACCCCACTTTTCAAAAATATTATATATAGCGAAGCCATGTGGTGAGGTGGCTACAAAGTGTGATAAAACTATAAGACCCAGTAGAAAATTATAAGGTGGGCATGAGGTGTGGCAAAACCATGAGCAACCAATAAGATTGCAAGTACAGTCACTCAGATAATATTGATTAAGTGAGGTTCTAATGGGGGAGCAAGTCTCATAGTAAGTGTACAAGGATTTTCAGTAAGGGTCGGGGAGAGGAATATTTCCTGGAAAGGCTGCCCTAAGACTTTGGCCCCCCACCCGGGTGATTGATACCTATTTAGAATATCAATCACTGCTATTTATCCCCAGAGGAAGCATAAGGGTATAGAAGTTTCTCTCCTTTTACAATTCTGGCCTTCATTGAATGTGTCTTGATTGTGCTCAATGTTGACTCTTCCTGGGCTGGCCCTGTCTAACTGCCTACAATATATCTCATTAACTTACCTACCTGCAATAATCCCCCCCTCTGAAGAAGCACCTTTAACTGCTGTGAGGGAGAAAAGGGTGAAGACAGATCTGGCTAATTCCAGCTGAAGAGGATCATAGTTGCAATCAGCAGTTGGTGTTACTCTATACAGGGTCTTTCTAAAGGCCTTTGATAGGTGCCAGGCATTGTCATCTTGGTAGCTGCATAGCTTTTAAGTCTGGAGGAGACAAATTCAAAGAAATAGTTAAGAATTCATGGGCCAAATTATAAGTTCAGTAAGATTGCTATGAATACAGCCCACAAGAAGGATAAGGACAAGACCAGGGGCCTTCAGAATTCAACATAGAAGTCTTATATATAGTTTAGAAGTTATGAGATATTTACAAGGTGAATCTGGTGGATCCAGGCAAAATAAGTCTAGCATATTTGTCATTGGTACCATTTATATGACTGCTTGGAGTTTGACAGCCTTTAGGCAAGAATAAACAAAGTTTTTAAGAAATTACAGTATACATAGTCTAAGCATGAGCATACTATAATGGAGGGGCAGCTTGGGGAGAAAGTCACACTTAGAAACTGAAATAGTGATTGAACCTGCTCATCTTAGATTCTTTCATTGTAGAGATTATCTACAAGTCTGATACATTGTCATGAGTCCCTCTAGTTTTAGCTGTAAGAGACAATTTGAAGAACAAATTTCACTAAGAAACAAAAAGCTCTAACTGAGCTCTAATACATTTTACCATAGTTTTTTCCTAATGATCCACAACCATGGTCAGCTACTGGTAGAGCTGGAGCTGGAAACTGAAGAAGTCAGTGACTGAAGATCCTTTTTATATCTAACTTTATTATTATGGTATTATTTTATGACACTTTTGGCTATTCTTTTTTTTTATTGGGGATCAAACTTGGGACATTGTGCTGCTGAGGGAGGAAGTGGAACCACTGAGCTAAATCCTTGGCTTCTCTTTTGTTTATTTTTTTTCTACTGGGTGTTTAAGACCAAGTTAAAGTGAGACTTGAGTCAATCAACATGAACCTTCTACAATCTATCAAGCTCAGTTATGGCTCTTCAGGCATTATTTTGGAACCATGCATAGAGCCTCTCATCTCCTCTCTCAGTGTCAGCTGTCAGGATGGGTCATGGCCTTGCCTGCCTAAATTGCTTTCAGGGAAAGCATGGGAGACTTCCTCATGGTGACCCTCCTTTGACACACAGTATATTTGTCCTCTAGTGTCCAGCAATTTCCCTGCTCAGAAGGTTGAATGAATTACCAAAGATGTAGGATCCTGTAGAAAAGGTTTCATTGTGTCCAGGGTCTTAGAGACCTTAAGGAAGCAGGGCCACAATATTGGCTGTCCTCATAACACAGTTACCATTCTACTTTTGGTCTCCAAGCTTTCATTGTTGAACACCCAGAACAGATCAGTGACATTAGTAGTGCAGTAGGGGCAGTGGGCTTAACTATTATAATTTTGTCTGGATGGTGAGCATCTTGAAATATAAAGCACAATTAGAGGAGGTATTTTTTCTTATCAACCATGGTTGTTCTAGCAGTTGAATCCCTATAGAATATTAGCAGACAGCAGTTATACATTGTAGAGAAACATAAGATCAAGAGCCACACATAGTATTTTAGCACGACAATCATGATGACATTTTCTTTGTAACACTTACATGTTCATTTTAGTATGGAATAGTCGTGCATTCAAACACCTCCATGTGATCACAAGACATTAAATGACATAAAGAAAACTCTTACTTGTTATCCTTTAATAAGATGCCATCTAATGACAATGTACATATAGACCTATAAATGTACCTTGGGAGTTCATAATGTTGAACTTCTAATTTTAGTGTGTGACATTTTTTGACTGGCAACTGAACACTACTTAGTGTGGTGACACATAACACATCACATAAGTTTTTTTTTTCCAGCTTTAATTGAGTTTATTGGTACATTTTAGGGATACAGTACAGTTACATTCATTGTTGGGATCTTGTACCTCTACATGACAAGTCTTGATTCTCATTTTTTTCCCTTACCTCTGCCCTCCCACTCCCTTCACCCTCTCCTCCTCTTCCCATCTACAAACACTTTATTTTCATCTTTTCATTCTCTCACATTTTTTTCTTTTCCCTTTTTACTCTTCCCCTACCCATCGCACCTTCCCTACACCTTTACCTCCTTTCTTACCATTTCTAAATGTCAGTAATCTTAGTAGAATTTTATGCATTGTTGCAGATTATTTACACCAGGGAAACTATTCGGTATTTACACATGTGTGACTTATTTATTTCACTTAGGAGTATATCTTCAATATATAACCATTTTCCTATGAATGAATCTATTTTCTCTTTCTTTATGGCTGAGTAATATTCCATTTTATAGAAAAACCACATCTTCTTTATCCAGTTTCCAATGGATGGGCAAATAGGCTGTTTCCAAGATTTAGCTATTACAAACTGTGCCACTATAAACATGGGTGCACATATTTCTCTGTGGTATGATTCTTTTCGTTCTCTTGGAAAGATACCCAGCAGAGGCATGGCTGGATCAAATGGAACCTCCAGTCCAAGCTCTTTGAGGTATGTCCATATTGATTTCCATAGTGGTTGCACTAGTCTGCACTCCCACCAACAATGGAGAAGGGTTCCTTTCTCCCCACAACCCCGCCAACATTGGTTATTGTGTGATTTCTTGATAGCAGCCATTCTTTGTGGGGTGAGGTGGAATCTCAGTGCTGTTTTCATCTGCATCTACATCATATAAGTTTTTAAGAAAACAATTATTTGGCTGGTTATTTCATACTGGCTTGACATGTATCTTATCACAATTAGCTGGAGTGCAAGAAAGGCAGATACCTGAGTCAAAATTCATTACCATAAACAATACCCTAGAGGACATGTACACACCAAAGACATGAATGTATACACCATGAAGTAACAATAAGTATTAGTTACATGAAATCCTTTGTCCTTTAATTTTGTTTTGTGCCAGGAACATTTTAAATAAAACCTTATTGTTTTCCCAAATAAAATTTAGCCATTTGACCATGACCAATATATACATATCAAAATAATATATTGGCAATGTATTTTCCACAAGACTATGGGAATTATGGGGCTCTCTTTGTTAACAAGGGCTGGAATAATTTTTTTCCATGCAGCCACTCCTTCATTTACCAAGGAGAGTACCGTCCAGTAGTTTTCTTAAGCCTAAGTATTTTTTAAAATTATCTTAACAAAATTTTAAATAACCTAAGGGAGCCACATCATAACAACACATATATGACCAATGAAAGATTAGACAACAGCATGTACTGTATTTGTAAAACAACTGAAATTATTTGGATATCTGGCAATCTGGGGGAAGCAGGGATTTAATGACATTTACCTATAAGCCAACCTGAGTTACAGGCAAACAATTTAAAAATCCAAATTGCAAAAAGAAAAGAAAACTCAAACTAAACAGCTGTACATGATGTAACAAATTGAGCAGACAGACAGACAGACACACACACACACACATACAAGACATGTAGTTTATATGTTTTTCTCATTGAATTTAGTGGTACATTTTGGGTATAGAGTACAGTGACAGTCATCATTGGAATCTTGCACCTTTACGTAACAGGTCTTGGTTCTCATTTTTCCCCTTACCCTTGCCCTCCCTTCACCCCTCCTCCCTTACCTATTTACAAACACTTCATTTCCATTTCTTCATTTTTCTCATGTTGTTTTCTTTCCCTTTATTCCTGTTCCCCTACCCTTCCAACTTACCCTACATCTTTAGCCCTTTTCTACTAATTTCACATTGTCAATTATACCAATAGGATCTTACGTACCATTATAGTTTTTCCACACCAGAGAAACTATTTAGTATCTATACATGTGTGACATATTTCACTTAGGAGTATATCCTCAATATGTATCCATTTTCCTATGAATGAATTTAATTTTTCATTCTTTATGCTGAGTAGTATTCATTTTATAGAAAAACCACATCTTTATTGAGACTCCAAATGATGGGCAAATGGACTGTTTCCAAGTTTTAGCTATTACAAACTGTGCCGCTATAAACATGGGTGAGCATATATCACTGTGATATGATTCTTTTAGTTCTTTTGGAAAGATACCCAGCAGAGGGATGCCTGGGTCAAATCGAACCTCTAATCAGCTCTTTCAGGTATCTCCATAATGATTTCCATAGTGGTTGCACCAGTCTTCACTCCCACCAACAAAGGAGAAGAGTTCCTTTCTCCCCACTATCTCGCCAACATTTGTTATTGTTTGAATTCTTGATAGCAGCCATTCTTTCTGGGGTGAGGTGGAATAACAGAGATGTTTTCATGTGCATATCTCAAATGACCAGGGATGTGTAACATTTTTTCATATATTTACTTGCTGTTTTTATTTCTTTGTCTGAGAAATGTCTGCTCATATTTGAATCATGCCTTTATATTTGGGGGCCTGATTTTTTGATTTATTTATATATTCTAGATGATAGTCCTTTGTCTGAGGAGAAGCTGGTAAAACTTTTTTCTCACATTGTAGGTTGTCTCTTAACTGTGTTGATGATTTCTTTGGGACATTATTTTGAATCTATAGTATCTAATTTATGATTTAAATACCCTACAGGCTGTTGAACAGTTCCTTGATCTTGTATAAATATTACCAAAGGCATGTGTTACCTTTTATTAACCTACAAACTGAAAGTGTCCCATAGGAGGGCACTTAGAAGTGCTTGTTTGAGCTTCTGTAATACAATCTTGGAATAAGTTTTCCAGGTTAAAATATTGCTGTCTTTTGTGTTTTTCTATGGGTTGATAGATGGGTCACATGATCTCACTATATCCTGCTATCTAAAGGTGATGAAAGCCTGTAATTTCTAGAAATCTCCTTAGTAATTCTAACATCTTGGACTATGGAGAGGAGAAATTGGTTTAATTATTTCTTCCCACTGTCTTTGGGTTCCCTTAGATATTATAAGGTCTAAGTATTTTACCTCAAGGCTGTAAAGTTTTGCCTTATTTCTAGAAATATTATAATCTCTGTCTGTTAGAAAATTCAGCAAAACACAGATGTCTTGACTAGAAAGCTCTTCTGAGGGCCATATAACACTATATATTTCAAGACTAACTTGGGAAAAACTATAGCATTTCCTTTTATCAAGTCAGGATCTAGGTATGACCTCATCTCTTTCTGATAAAGCCTGGGCCATTTAAAGTAACTGAGAGGCTTAGTTCTCATGTTTCTTAGACCTTTAAGGATACATGCCTGGATCTCAGATGCAAGACCTTGGCAGCAGACTGGTAAGAGGCCAAATGGCAAGAAGCTATCCTGCAGCTCTCCCCCTTGACAAATACAACAAAAATAAAAAAGGGGAAGACATTCAAACACAGCTCAAGCACAAACACAGACTTTCAGCTTACCAAGGGCAAATGCTAGAGGAAAAATCTGACAATATACCAAGTGGAAACCCTGAACTGATAGCACAGCGAGTAACAAAGCAGATGAATGAGGCTCTAGAAAAGTTCAAAACGGAAATAA
Source organism: Fukomys damarensis (assembly GCF_012274545.1). NCBI lineage: Eukaryota > Metazoa > Chordata > Mammalia > Rodentia > Bathyergidae > Fukomys > Fukomys damarensis. The sequence continues at coordinate 71,429,344 of NW_022900951.1, forward strand.
TTTCCCAGATAACTACAGAGATGGTGAACAGAATGAATTAAATGATTAGAGACTCTAGAACAGAAACAGATAAAAAAATACATGAGCTCAAAACCATGATATAAGACATAAATACCCAGCATAGGAAAGAAATGGAAACCATGAATAAGTAACTTAGGAAAGAAATGGAATCCATGAAACTGATTAAAACAGATATCCAAGAGATTAAAAACTCTATTGAAAGTTTACCTAATAGATGGAGCCAATCTGAAGACAGGATATCAGATATAGAAGACAGGATGGGGGTCAGTGACCATGAAAAGAATGATCTCTTCAAAATAGTAAGTAAACATGAGAAATCAATCCATCAGCTCCTAGATGATACAAAGAAGAATAACATAATACTCATAGGAGTCCATGAAAAAGGAAAAAGTACAAATGCTATTAAAAAAACTGTTCACAGAATTAATGACAGAAAACTTCCCAAACAGACCAAAATAATTTGACACACAGACAAGTGAAGCATATAGGACTCCAAATAGCCATGCTAAAAAGAATCTACACATATTCACATAAGTAATCTAGATTCCAGAAACCCAAAGGAAGAACAAAATACTACAAGCAGAGAAAAGAAACAAATCACATCAAAGGGAAGCCCATCAGAATCATAGCAGACTTTTCAATACAAACCCTCAAGTCAAGGAGACCCTGGAGTGAAAACAAACTAACCTAAAATGATGTATCCTGCAAAACTCTCTTTAAAAATTGATGGGGAAATAAGATACTTCCATGACAAAAAACACTTGAGAAACTTCATGAATACCAAACCAGCACTCCAAACAATTCTAAATAATATCCTAGAAAAAGAAAATGAAGATCACAGCTCCACAAGGCCCAACAGAGCAAACCCAGCAGGCAAGGCAAGAAATTAAAGGGAGAGGGTGGAGAATTGAAAAGATCCAACAACAGGAAAATAATAAGATTATGATAAGTCAATACATATCAGTTATAACCATGAATGTTAGTGGACTCAATTAGATAATCAAAAGAAATAGAGTGGCAGAATAGATTAAGAAGCAAAATCCAACAATATGATGTATACAAGAAATACAACTAGGTCGAAAAGAAATTCATAGACTGAAAGTAAAAGGATGAAAAACAGTTCTCCATGCAATGGGGACCCAGAAAAAAGCTGGGGTAGCTATCTTATTCCCAGACAAAGTGAATTTCCAACCAAAATTAATTAAGAGAGACAAAGTAGGTCATTACCATAAAAAAGCCAGGGTAGCTATCTTATTTGCAGGCAAAGTAAATTATAAACCAAAACTAATTAAGAGAGACAAGGCCACTACATCCTGGCAAAGGAAAGAATTCAAGAGGAAGAGATGAAAATCATAAACATATATGCACCAAATACTAATTCCCTCAAATATGCAAAACAAATATTAAGGAACCTGAAAAACCAAATAAGCACTAATACAGTTGTAGTGGGGGGCCTCAATACACCAACTGTCACAAATAGACAGGTCTTCTACTAAAAAATCCAACAACAAAATAAGAAAACTGAACCAAGCTTTTGAACAAATGGACTTAACAGATGTTTAGAGAGTATTCCACCACGCAATATTAGAATATACCTTCTTTTCATTTGCACATGGGTTATTCTCCAAAATAGGCCACATAATAGCCCATAGAACATGTTCAAGTAAAGGCAAAGGAGTTGAGGTTATCCCATGTGTACTATTAGACCATAGTGAAATTAAACTGAAGATCAATAGCCCAAGAAACCACAAGAACTTCATAAATATATGGAAATTGAATAGCACTGTACTGAACAACCAGTGGGTCACAGAGGAAAATAAAGAAGAAATTAGACAGTTTTGAAAAATAAATGATAATGACAATAAAACATACAGGAATCTATGGGACATAATGAAAGCAGTTCTATGAGGGAAATTTATAGCAGTGAATGCCCACACTAGAAAAACAGGGCAAGTTAAAATAAACAGCCTAATGCTGAAACTCAGGCTTCTAGAAAAAGTAGAGCAAGACAAACCCATAACTCGTACAAGGGAAGAAATTATAAAGATCAAAGCAGAAATCAATGCAATGGAGACCAAGAAACAATAACAAAAATTTAATCAAAAATTGGTTTTTGAAAGATGAATAAAATTAGAGAATCTTATCAAAAAAGGAAAGTTTCAAATCCATGCAGTTAGGAATAAAAAAGGTGAAGCCACAACAGATCCAGCAGAAATCCAGAGGATCATCAATACCTCCTTCAAGAACCTGTACTCTAATAAAATGGAAAATACAGGAGTAATGGACACATTTCTAGATCCATAAGAATTACCAAAGTTGAACAAAGAAGATAAAAAAATTCTAAACACCCCAATCACAATCAGTGAAATTGAAAATATAATTAAAAGTTTACCAATGAAAAAAAGCCCACATCCTGATGGATTCACTGCTGACCTCTACAAATCATTTAAAGAAGTACTACTGCCAATACTATTTAAAATTTCAATAAAAATTAAAGGGAAGTGATACTTCCAAATTTTTACTGGAAACAAGTTTTGCTTTGATTCAAAAACCAGGGAAAGACCCAAGCAAAAAAGAGAACTACAGGCCAATCTCCCTAATGAACACAGATGAAAAAATCCTCCATAAGATACTGTGAAACAGAAAACAGATGGCCATCAAGAAGATCATACACCCTGACAAAGTTGGATTTATTCCAGGGTTGCAAGGATGGTTGAAATATGTAAATCAATACATGTAATAAACTATATTAACAGTGTCAAGGACAAAAGCCATATGATAATCTCTATAAATGCCAAAAAAGCATTTGACAAAATTCAACACACATTCATGAAAACAACCCTGCAGAAAATTTGAATAGGTGGTCTTAATCTCAATTTGATAAAGATTATCTATGAAAAATCCATAGCCAACATCATATTAAATGGCCATAAACTGAAAACCTTCATGAGCAGCAATTAGACAAGAGAAAAAAAAGTAATACAAGAAACAATGAAATTAAACTATCATTTTTTGCTGAAGATATGATATACTACATAGAAGACACAAAAAAACTCCATCAAAAGACATATAGACTTAATGACAGATTCAATAGAGTAGCTAGATAACAAGGTAAACAATAAAAAATCAATGTCCTTCTTACACACAAATAACAGACTCATTGATAGAGAAAGTAGGGAAACAATTTCCTTCACAATAGCATCCAAATAAATGAAACATCTAGGCATTAATCTAACAAAAGAAACAAAAGACCTCTACATTGCAAACTACAACACTGAAAAAATAGATGGAAGAGGATACAAGAAAATGGAAAGATATCCCTTGTTCCTGGGTAGGAAGATCCAATATACTGAAAATGGCTACACTTCCAAAACTGCTATACAGATTCAATGTAATCCAGACTGAAATCTTAATAGATTTTTTCACAAAAGTAGAAAAAGCAATACAAAAATTTATTTGGAAACAGAAGAGACCTAGAATAGCAAAAGCTATTGTAGGCAACAGAATCATTGCAGGGGGTATCACAATTGCCAACTTGAGACTATACTACAAAGCCACTGTGATAAAAAAACAGCACAGTACTGGCAAAGAAACAGACCTGAGGATCAGTGAAATAGATTAGAAGATGCAAAAAACAACTGCAGACAAACTCATCTACCTCATTTTTGACAAAAAAGCCAACTATCCTTACTGGAGGAAAGATAGTCTCTTTAATAAATTGTGTAGGAAAAACTGAATTTAAAGTTGCCAAAGATTAAAACTAAAACCCTTTCTTTCACCATGCACTAAACTAAAATCAAAGTGAATTAAAGATCTAAATATTAAAGCAGAAACACTAAATGTGTTAGAAGATAAGCTACGTAGAACTCTTGAAGACATTGACATAGGAAAATATTTTATGAACAAATCCTGAGTAGCACAGGAACTAACACAAAGAATCAACAATGGGGATCTCATCAATGGAGATCTCATCTTCTTTTAAAAGCTTCTGCCCTGCAAGAGAAACCACCAACAGAGATAACAGACAATCTACAATGTGGGAGAAAAATTTACCACCTGTTCCTCAGACAAAGTTCTACTATCTAGAATATATAAATAACTCAAAAAATCAAGCCCCCCAAATATAAAGATACAATTCAAAAATGGGCATCTAAAATGAACAGAGATTTTTCACACAAGTAAAAACAGCAAATAAATATATTAAAAATGTTCAACATCACTGGTCATTCAGGAGACACAGATGAAAACAACACTGAGATTCCATCTCACCCCAGAAGGAAAGGCAGTTATCAAGAAATCAACTAATAACAAATGCTGGAAGTGGTGTGGGAGGAGAAAGGAACCCTTCTTCATTGCTCAGGGAAGTGCATACCAGTGCAACCACTGTGGAAATCAAAAGGGAGATACATTAAAAATACTAGGATTGGCAGTCCCATGTGACCCGGCTATTCCCCTGCTGGGTATCTACCCAAAATTATTAAAAGAATCATAAAGCAGTGATATATGCTCACCCATGTTTATAGCAGCACAGTTTGTAATAGCTAAATCCTGGAAACAGCCCAATTGTCCTTCAATTGGAGACTGGCAAAGATGATGTGTGTGTGTGTGTGTGTGTGTGTGTGTGTGTGTGTGTGTGTGTGTTTTAAATAAAATGGAGTACTACTCATCCATAAAAAATGAGAAACTGGAGACATTTATAACAAAGTGGAAGCACATTGAAGATGTACATTTAAGTGAAATTAATAGTACAGACATGTATAAATACAATATAGTTTCTCTGGTGTGCTAAACTAAAAGTGTAAATAAGGGTCAAAATTTATAATTGATATTTTGTAATAGGAAGAAAACATTTAATTTATTGGGCAAATGGGAGGAGTAAGGGAAAGGAAAAAATGGAAGAGAAAAAATAAGGTCAAAGGAAAAAATGGAAACAAAATCTTTAGGGAAGGGGAAGGGGGAAAGGGAGGCTAGGACAATGGTGAAAAAATAAGTACCAAGATATATGATGTGAAGGTACAAGATCCCAATGATGAATGTAACTGTACTGTATATCTAAAATGTACCAATAAAAGTATTTTTTAAATGCATACCTGAAAATGTCTTCCATTTTACTCTCCTACCTTATTGGTAGGTTAGTACTGGTTTTTATAAGAACTGTTTGTGTTCCCTTAAAAACCACTTGTTTCCCTAGCTGCCTGTATTTTGCACTTCCAAAATTAACATAATATTTGTCTCTAAATGTAATAGTATTTGTCTCTCATTAAAAAACCAATATTTGATTTAAGAGCAATATTACATCTTTCTAATCTAATCAGTCCATAAGTCTGAGTAAGTCCTCTAAAGGCCTCAATGTAAATATCTCGGTCATCCAAAAACTTTATTAGGTCTCATTTAATCTATCTTAGATCACTGAGAAAAAGACAAATAGTCCCATATTTCCTATTTGTAAGGTATATTGTTTATAAGGGACATGAACAACTTAGCTATGGATGGATATAGTCTCATGGAGGTTAAAATTATGTCTGGCCCAGATACTCCATCTTCAGCACCTGGTGGTCAAGTTATAAAGTTTTCTTAGAAACTTTGTTCTCTGGTTCTAAAGAGTGAGGAGTAGCCTCAGGCTTAGAGGTACAGAATGCCTTAAGGGTGAGGTGTTTCTCATTATATTTATGATTGAACACAGCAATAATTAATTTTTAATATAAATAACATTCCAACATAAGATGATTTTGACCATTTTCTCTCTCTTCAGTATAATTCTAATTGTGTGATAGCATCAGTACTTTCTCCTCTGTGTACTTGGCTTTAGGAGGTAGGTTACACCACACGTAGGTGTTGAGAAATACAAAATTTCTTCTTAACACATTCTAAAGGAGTTCAGTGTTCAGATATGGAGCTCCTAATCTGAAAGAAGAGAAAAAAATATGGCATCCCATAGTCTGCTTGATTCCTGTCCCCCCAGGGCATCCCCAAAAGTTTATTCTACATCAGAGTAGGTAACTACTGTCTGGAGAGAGACCCAGAAAATAAAACCAGACTGGACTGTCTACCTTTACCAGTGTGTGATCTTATCTTCCTCAGGTAACACATATCCTTACTACACTAGGTACTCTTAAAGTGCAAGTTACAAATGAGTTCAGTTTTAACAATCATGTTTAGAGAAGAAAGTATTGATGGAAATCCAAGAGATTAAAACCACTGCTATCCATTTCCCTGAAAGAGAGAAGAAAATAGGTCAACAGTCAAATTAGGACACATTTCCTGCAAAAGAGATCACATCCAGAGATGCTTAGTCAGAGATTCTGCACTAGACCCCAGAGTAGAGAAAGCTATGAGAAATTTCTTTTGTCTTTCCAGTCTTTTAGGCAACTTTTATTAGTATCGAGACAAGGCTACTCCTTCTAGGTCCATTGTGAATTCATTAAGTATTCAAAGGTCATAGGACTTCCTAGCAGCTGTTATCCACATTAGTAAAGGCACCTTTATCTATTTCTTACGCACATGCATAAAGGAAGAGAAAGGCTGACCAAAAATAGTCCCACATTCTAGTTAGCATGTAAAAGCACAAATGCAAGTTATTGACTGCTATTTTCCCTAGTATAAGACAAGAGTTGTTGTGAATTTCCTTAGTCTGACTTTCTGGAAGGAGGAGCAGTCTGAACATGAGGGATTCTCAAATGAACTCCCAATAATTTAAAGAGAAGTTTAAGTGGAATTTTTAACTCACTAGCAGACAGAAAAAGTCCAAATAAAGCTCAAGCTAGTTAAATATCCAAAAAATAACCATATATCATTTTGTAAGACAACAGTAAATGTTTCAAAGTCCATAACCTATAGCAAAAGTCATTTTTCTCTCCTACACACATAAATGATGAATATCATGCCTAGGAGGGGGGGGAGAAGATTCAGTAGTTTTTAGTCTATAAAGATTGTTTTTTAAAATATATTTATTTGAGGTCTGTCTTATTAGTAGTAGAGAAAGCAGTCCAAACCTGTAGCTCAACTATTAATGGAGGCTTAAGAAAGGGCTCTGATGCCATTGTTTCAGATCACTCTGAGACAGAAGATACCTGATGATCACAGACAGAGTTTCCCTTTCACCTCACAGAGGAGTCCAGATAGGACAATATGTGAAAATTTTTTGCTGATAACCCAGATGGGCTGCTGGGAGCTAGTTTCTTCTAAAGGACCTTTTGGTATCTGTCAGAGAGTAACCTTGGCCATGACTCCTCACTTGTCACCTAAGTTTCCACTAGTTCCACACAATCAGAGATCTATCTCCAAAAAGAACCCAGTTGCGTATCTGGTCAACATTCCACCGGCATCAATGGGATTTAGGATTCACCAGAGGGCAACTGGAGAAACCTGTCCACTGCTTTGAGCGTGGCAGCATCCCTAAAGGCAATTACTAGCTGTCAGAGTAACCACCATTTGTTTATGATTCTATAAGGGACAGGTAAAAGCCTGAACTGTCTTTATCTGAGATGATTTTATAAAACACACACTTCATGGCATTTTAAAGCAAGTAAGTCCAAATGCAACACATAAAAACCAAGAAAAAATGTAATTTTAGCAAAACACAATGCATAAGATAAACAAGAAATTTGCAAATATTTAAAACATGCAACATAAAAATAGTATATTTTTGTTTTGTTTTGTTTTTTGGTACTGGGGATTGAACTCAGGACCTTGTGCTTATAAGGCAGGTTGTGGCACCACTGAGCTAAATCTCTAGCCCAAGATACTTTTGAAACAAAAGCTAAAACAAAGGCCAGAATTTATGAAACAGTAACCAGATTCTATGAAACAAATTAGAGCCTATGAAACAAGTTAAATCTATGAAGCAAAAAGACCAAAATTAGAACCCGTGAAAGAAAATTCTAACCTCTGACTCATAATCTTGGTTGAAGACATCCAAAATGATATTGGGGGAAGAGATGTAACTCCCAAACCTGTCAGACATCTGAAACATGAGTTCATGTTCTCTAAAAGTGAAGAATGTATTCTAGGAATGATGGAGGTTAAGAGTAGGAAAAATTTATTGAGGGAAAGAAAGCTTCTGTCTAAGAGAGATAGTAGGGGATTGGAGAGTGGGTTGCCCCTTTAGCAATTTATTATTTGCTTTGGTGGTATTTTTCAAGTATTTGCCATACTTGAATTTTGAAGAGATTTTAAGTCTGTAATTGATGTCACATGAACATACCCACAGAGGATTGGAGAGAGGTAGAGATTGTGCTAACTTTTTGTTACGGTAACAAAACTTTCATGATAATCAAATTAAAATTCTCAATGTCTATTCCTTTAAGAATGACTTCTGCTTATCTCTGTTCTCTTTCTGAAACTACAGTTTACACATATGCTCTCATTTTCACTTGTGCTTTAATCTGGATATTTGTTTTCAACAGAATTTTTAAGCTTTTTGAGCTTGAGGTTATTGGGAAGCCAGGTCCTTATGGAACAAAGTACCAGACTTTCACTTGGTCCTTTGTTCTTCATACACTTTATAAAAGCAATCAAGCAAAAACACATATACAATGCAAAAATATAGATAGAATTCATTGTAAAGTAGATAAAGAGTAATATCTTCATGCAAGAAGGCAGGAAGGTCCATGAAGGAACCTATAGTAAGTGTTTGGTTACATACTTATATGCTGAAGATGGGTTCTCTGGGATGTATTTTCTAGTATCTGTTGGTTTGCTAAATTGGTACACTATGTTAAAGTTCAAATCATTTACATGTGTATGAAGTTGAGATATGTTGTTCTTTTAATAGTGAGCTTCCTGAAGATGTGGGTTGGTAGGAGGGAGTATGACTCAGAAGACAGGATGTAGAAAATAGTTTATTATCTTACAAGTAAGGTGACCTTACAAGTAAGGAGATAAAAATTAAGACTAGACAGTGAACTAGGACTTTAGGCAAAGAATGAATTTCCTCAGGCAATATGGGATGCAGCCCACTAGAAAAGGGCTAAAGTCATAGGGGAAGTGGGAAGGGTAGGGGAAAAGAAAAAAATATGAGAAAATGGAAAAAAGTTTTTGGAAATAGGGAAGTGAGGAGAAGTTGAAGGGAGGAGAAGTTGAAGGGAGGGCATAGGCATGGGGAAAAAATGAGAACCAAGACCTGTCATGTAAAGATAGAAGATCCCAATGATGAATGTAACTGTACTATACACCTAAAAATTACCAATAAACTCAATGAGAAAAAAGGGATTTGCAACTACTCCTTATTAAGTTTAGTGTTGAGAAAAATGTATTGAATTTTCTCAGGTATCATGAAATGCAGCCCACTCCCTCCTAAAAGTCAGCACAGCTACTCCCTACAATGTTTCTGAATTATAGTGCAACTTAACCATGTTTTTCTAAGACCCAATTTTCCTGTAAACCCTACATGTTAAAGAACTAGTTTAGAAGCCTGAATTTCAATTGCTCATTTTAAAGCAACAGAGTCACCTGTGATAGGTGACAAGTATAAATTTGAGCAATTCCTATAATTTATCTATTATTAGTTCTGCTTATAGGGGTCATGCAGTCACCCAATTAGGACCTTTCTAGAAAATGCAGGAATTATTCTCTTTATATCCAATAAAACTTTCCTAACCTACCTTTTTTTTGGTTTGTGACATCATTCATCAACGTTTTTTGAAACACGAGCCCAGTATTCAAGTATCATTATGAAGGAGGGCAAGTTACAAGTGTAAGGTACAGCCCTAGACCCGAGTTATTATTATCTTTAATGTGACAAGTTAATTATGTCAAGGGACTTTTAGAATTTTTTTGTTAGGCCCCTGCCCTCATTCTTGTACAATAATTTACTTTTTTTGAGTCAATAGTTGGCCTGCTAGTGAGCTTTTGAAACTGAACACTTGACATCCAACCATTTACCATGCAAAATGGTATATATTCCATGAAATCAGTGCCTACAGATATGACAAGCCATAAAGTAGGAGTGTGACATCAAAGTTGCATCACTTAAGGGAAATGATATATATAATTAGAACTTACAGGGGCACAAATTCAGAAGTAAGTTACATAAGAAGTGAGAGAAATAGCCACAGTCCTCATTTCTTGTCTTCATCAGTCTGCACCTATGGAAAGGTCTACCATGGACAGCCCATTTCTGGTGCATCCATGAAGTACCTTAGTAAAGGGAAATCTTGGGAGTAGGAAGAACTTTAGGCAGTGCATCTTGCTTGGAAGGAGAAATGGTTAGTTGTGTGATTATATACATATAATTTCTAATTCCATTAGTGGGTCTTTTGATAAGTTTTACTAAGATGTTGTCTTTTATTTTATCTTTCAAAGAACCAGGTCTTCAAATCACTTATTCTCTGAATTCATTTTTTAGTTTCAATTTCATTAATTTTTACTTGGATCCTTATGTTTTTTTCCTTGTACCACCTTTGTTTTTCTAATATCTTAAAATATATGATTATGTTACATATTTGAGCTAACTGTTCCTCTAATGTGAACTTTCACAGCAATAAGCTTTCTTCTTTGGACTGCTTTCATTGGGTCTCATAGGTTCTGGTATGTTGAACATGATTCTAGAAATTGTTAAATTGTTTCTCTCATTCCTTCTGTTAGTCATTGAATGTTCTGGAGTGAGTTATTTAGTGTCCATATGTTTGTAAGATTACTTTGGTTTCTTATTGCAATGATTTTTAGTTCAGTGCAATATGATCAGATAATATGGATTAGATTAATTTGATTCTTTAGTATTTATATAAGTAGTCTTTGTGGATTAGTATGCTTTCTAACTTTGAGAAAGTTCCATGTGATGGTGAGAAAAATGTGCATGTTTTTGTAGTATGGTAGAATACGCTATAGATATCCACTAAGTCTGTTTGTTTGAAGATGTTACTTCAAAGAGAAATTTCTGTGTTAAAATTTGTTTAGTTTATCTACTTATGACAGTGGGGTTCTGAGGTTCCATTGTGATTGTGACTGTGATTGTTTAATTAATCTTGTATGTTCTGCAGTTTTTGTTTTATTAATTTATGTGCACAGGTATTCAGTATGTATTTATTTATAATTTTATCTCTTCCTGCTGAATTGTTCCCATAACAAATGTACAATGACATTATTTGCCTCTTTTAATCTTTTGTTTTTCATTGTTTTTGTCTGTTCTTTTTTTTAGTCAGGGTCTCTCTGTGTAATTCAGGCTAGAATTGAATGCACTATGTAGCTGAGGCTGGCATTGAACTCATGGAAATCCTCCTGTGTCAGGTGCCCAAGTCCTGGGATTACTCTTCTGATCAATTTTAGCTTTAAATTTAGTTTTTCTGAGAATAAAATTGGTACTCTCTCTTACTTTATGTGCCATAGTACATGCATTTTTTAAATATTCTTTCATTTTTAATCTATGGATATCTATTTGGATTAAATTAATCTCTTCTATGTAGCCAACCATTGAGTTTTATATTTTAATCTAGTCTGCCAATCTGTGTCTTGTGAAAGTTGATTCAATTTACATTAACAATTATTAATAAAATATATTGACATACCTATAATTGAATTGTTTTTTTCTGTTGAGATCTACCATATTCATTTTTTGTTTAAATACTCTGCATGATATATTTTTTATTATTTATTATTTATTTTTATTTTTAGGTGGTGTTGACTTCATCATGTCTATGCAGTATTTTCAGGTAGTTTTTGGAGTGCTATTTAAGTGTACAAGAATTGCTTAAGATTTTTTTTGGTCATGTAATGTTCTTATTTCTCCATCAAATTTTATAGATAACTTTGCAGAGTACATAATTCTGGGAAGGAAATTGTTTTCTTTTAGGGCTTAAAATGTTTCAGTCCAAACTCTCTGTTTGTGTTGAATGTCAGGTGTAATCTAATGGGTTTGTCTTTAGAAGTGATTTTTTGCTTTTTTCTGACAGCTTTTAAGATTCTGTGGAGGCATTTTGTTGTCTCATTTGTCACTGTTGTTGCTGTGCTGGTGTGTGTGTGTGTGTGTGTGTGTGTGTGTGTGTGTGTTGGTGTATTTGTTCAAATTTGGGGTCAAATATAGTGAAGAGGGCTTGTGGTTGGTATGAAGACCTCTTTTTTAGGTTCTGTTTTCTAGATATGTGATATATAAACATTATTTTTTAAGAGGTACTATCTACAAATTACCCATATTCGGTTTATTTAGGTTGGACCCTGTTACTGTGTTGTAGTTAGAGATTTTCTACTAGTTCTAACAGCCTCTATATATCCAATCACATGTCAATCATCAATACTAAATCTACATTTCACATTTTTTTCACAATTCTTTTAACACATTTGTACATTTATCAGTGTTCCTTAAAGTCCACTATACTGTTAGTTACTTTGGCTAGTAATTGTTAGTTACTGTTACTATACTGATATATATGATATACTATATATATATATTTTCAGAGCTGCAGTAACATTAAATGTTGAGATGCTTAAGAAAATATTTGTGGAGGCAAAGGAAGAAATGTAGGGTAAGCAGGTGTAATTGGAGATTAAGGAAAGCTCTGACTTTGTCAGAACTTGTAAATATATTTGTGTTTAGTTTTTTTTTTTTGGGGGGGATCATCCAAGTAGAATTCTGTCGAGTTACCCTGACATGACCATGAAAGTTGCCATTTAAAGTATAGTACTGGTTAATTTTTATTCTCTTTTGACACATAGAAACACCTTTACCATTACAAGTAAGGAAGATTAAGGGAAAGCAATAGATTAAAAAACATGAGAATGAGCAAAGGGTATAAAATAGGGAGAATGAAGTTTAAGATAAAGGCAACATGTGGTTTCTATGGAAAGGAATGTAAATAAGGCTCATAAAGGACAAGAAAAAGCATTCTCAAATTAGGAACAGAATAAACAAAATATGTGATTATAATTAGAATATTGTCGTAATCTGATTTTAGTTGTGGGAACAGAATTTGGGTGCAAGTTACTCTGACCTCAGTTTATAGGCTTTGGCCAGACTCACTGGTATAAACAAGCCAATTGTGGGGTTAACACTTTACAGCCTGCTTTGGACATAATGAATATTACAGTCCTCTGCACAAAGTCTTTCCAAATAGGAAGGGTTGGAGGGTTTAAATGGCAGTCGGGGGAATTGGGAGGAAATAAGAATCAAGATAGATTATGTAAAGGTACAAAGTTCTAGTGATGAATGTCATTATATTGTATACCTAAAATGTACCAATAAAATTAATTTTTCAAAAAAGAAAATGAAACATTAGGAGAAAGAAAGAGCCTATGCTTCAAGTCCAAGTTGAAAAAATAAGGAAGATAATTAAAGCGCTGACTGGAAATAAATAAAACAAAACATGAAGAGGGAGCTGGATATTTAGCCCATTTACACCATGCCTTCCTGGCAAGTGAAAGGTCCTGAGTTTGATTCCCCATACCAGGAAAAAAAATAATGAATATACACATCTAAGATTAGATTTTTTTAACGAAAACTGTTAGAAAACTGTTACTTATATGATAATTGGCAAAGCTTTTTATAGGCAATATAGAAGGAAAAAATAGAATGAATGACACTGTTAAGCTGTTGATGCCTAAGGAGAAAGGAGCAAAACAAATCAGAAACATAAATAGCTAATTAGTACAGTATGAAACAAAAGAGTTTAGTTTTTTATAGCATCAGGGAAGAAAGGAAAAAAAATAAATGTACATTCTTTCTAGGTTTTGGCCAAATGTACAAACTATTCTTCTCCCAAGTTATATAGTTTTGGAATTAAAAAACAGATTAAAAATTTTAACTGCTTCACAAAGAGGGGTTTAGTATAAATTATCCAAAATGATTTAGACTGCAAATGGTTTAATTTTGTAATATTTTCAGGGAATGAGATATTTCAAGGATAGTCAAGTTTAAAAATTAAATTCGTTTAGGTTTCTTGTGAACCCTATACAAACAGCCTGAAAGTAATTTTATACAATACCGTTAATGCAACCACATAACACAAATTCAGTCACTGCTATCCATTGGTTCAAATAAATCTTTTTCTTTTCATGTAGCTTTAACAAGGAACCTATACAATTACACTTGCTTTTGTCTCCTTTTGAGCATTTTGTGGAAGTGTGACATCACAATGTTACTAAATAGATCCATTGCTCATATTGCTGCAGCCTTATTCAGGTGGTGCTTTTCTTCAAAATTTGCCTGCTTCTCACATTGTAAACATTCCACTAATTTCATTTGAAGTGAAAGAATCTTCCACGTTTTATTCTCCTCCTCTACAGATGAAATATTGTCCATAATCTTTTGCTATTGTGAGAAGATCACCCATAATCCTGGAGCAAGGGAGAGAGACAAAAAAACATTGTTTTTTAATATGATGTCCAGAATCATGTACTACTCATAATGCAAGATAATCACTCATTCATCAAATTAAATTTTATTAAAAATGATTATCCATCTTGTAGAACACTTGCACAACTTATTTGCAATCCATAATTTTTTTAAAAAAATAATAAAAATCCATCATAAATAACATATTTATGTTTTATCATGGATCCAGAGTTAACCACAGGAGGTAAAAAACATGAAAACATTCATGAAAAGATTTTAATATAAAGTGAAAGGATCAAGATTGAATATTTGACATTCAAATAGATGTAGATTAATCCAAATAAAGGGGAATAATAAATATTTTGATGCATTTAATCACTCTTAAATAAGATATATAATCCATTTTGGATCCTAGGATGTGAATGCAAAAATAACAATTATTAAACAGAGAAGATCATGTATATCAATATAAAGAAACTCATAATTGATCCTCAACTGGGAGAACAGCACAGCACACAACCTGAGCTCCTTCTTGAAGAGGCCACCATTCCATCCTGGGAGACCAATACATATGTGGCCTGAGCTCTGGCCCACAAGCTCACCATTATTGACATCCAGAGCTTTAATGACAGAGAGCAGAAAGGTCATCATTCTGAGTCCAGGAAGATGGCTCAGTTGTGAGCAACAACAGGGGCGGGGGGAGGGAGAGAATCTTTCCTAGGTTTGTCAGGAATTGAAGCAGAAAAAAGTTTATAGTAGAATCCCACTGAGAAAACAAAGAGAATCACTCCAATAGTCAGCAGACCATAGTAGCTGGTGAGTTGTACCTCCTGCCACAACCTGGAATCTCCCAGGTGAAAGGGTGGGTGGAATGTGCAATTGAACCATGCATAATTCAAACCTGAAGGTTAGGGAGCTAAATTCCAGCCTTGAAGCCAAAAACCAGTCTGAATTTCAGTAGACTATGGCCAGAGATATCAATAAACACAGATCTATATGCTGCCATCATTGTCCATAGGTGACAGCAGAGACATGCCTTGAAGGAAACAATTTTGTATTCTCCTTTTTGTTTTTTTCCTCTTCATTTCTACCTTTTTTGTTCCTGTGTTTGTCCTGTTTTGTGTTTTCTTGATTGTTTCAATATTTGAGTGTGAACACAGTTTCTAGTTTCCCTGTTGCTGTTAGTCCACTCTATTCTTCTATCTATGCATTCTCTCTCTTTTTCTTCTTCCCTGACAAGTTTCCCAAAGTTTGCATATATATCTACATCTTCTAGACTTACTTTTGACCATTCCCTTTCCTTCCTCTATAGACCAGCTAACTCCTTCTAAGTCATCTCCCCAGAGGAAGATGATTTCATATTCTGATGGGCTTATTTATTACAAATGTATTTCTAGTTGGTTCTAGATTGTGATATATAACCACAAGCCTAGTTTATAGGGCTACTAAAGGTGACAGATTAACAATTACCACACTTTATGATTTTCTAATCTGTGTTTGATGTGATTGTTGATGCTGATTGTGTTACACTGGTTAAGGAAATATGATTGCTGTACTTAGTTATCTTTGTGAATATGCAAAAGCTGAGATTACCTAAGCACATTATAGTCTCCTAATACCAAAAGATCAACCCAGGAATTAAACCATAAATTAACCATAGCAACAAAAATATTAGAAGACACCTAACAAGACCAAAATGTAGACTTACAGGTCACCAAAGGAAAATCTAGGGGGTAATGAGGTGGAACAACAACAACAAAAAAAAGACCAAGTCTCCAGCTAAAGACTTAGCCAAAGACCTGGTCTCCCTTGAACTGACAACAAAGGAAATAACAAAACAAATGAACAAGATGAACAAGGCTCTAGAAAAAAAATCAAAGGATAAATAATTTTCCACATAACTACAGAGATGGATACCAAAGTGAAAGATATGCTTAGAGACTCTAGAACAGAAACAGACAAAAAAATAGAGGAACTCAGGAACATGATTGAATACTTAAATTCGCTGTGTTGGAAAAAAATGGAATCCATGAACCTATATCAAATATATATCCAGGTCAGTAGGGGATTTACCTCAGTGGTTTGGCTGCCTTCCTCTCAAGTGCAAGGACCTGAGTTTGATCCCCAGTACCAAAAACAAAACAAATAGATATCTAGGAGATTAAAGAACTCCATTGAAAGTATGCATAGCAGAATAAGTCAATGTGAAGACAAAATATCAGTTATAGAAAACAGGATCTCAGCTACCATGAAAAGATAAATTTCTTAAAAATAGCAAGGCACCATAAGGAATTAATCCAGTAGCTGCTGGGTGATGCAAAAAAGAATAACATAAGATTGATTGGAGTCAATGAAAAAGCAGGAGAGAGCAGAAATAACATAAAAAATTGTTTACAGAGGTAATGGCCGACAAGTTCCTGAGCAGGGGAAAATAATTTGACATACAGGTAAGTCACACATTTAGGAGTCAATCTAGCCATGATCAAAAAAGATAATTTTCCCCTAAACATATAATGAACAAGATTCCTTAATTCCAACAGAAGAACACAATATTAAAAGCAATTAGAGGGCCAGGGATTGAGCTCTTTGGTTCCAGCACCTGCCTCACAAGTACAAGGACCCAATTTTGATCACCAGTCCCAAAATAAGTAAATAAATAAAAATTAAAAATAAAAGCAATTAGAGAAAAGTAATGAATTTCATACAAGGAAAACCCATGAGAATCAGAGCAGACTCCTTAACAGAAACCCTCAAGTCAAGAAGATCATGGAGTGCAGTATTTTAAGTGCTAAAAGGAAACAATCTACAACACAGAATAATATCCTGCAAAACTATCTTTGAGAATTGGTGGAGAAATAAGATACTTTCATTATGGAACACCTGAGGAAATGCATGAATACCAAAGTAGCACTCCAAAAAATTCTAAACTATATTTTGGAAAAATACATGGATTACCACTACATAAATCCAAATAGAATGATGTCATCAGGTAGGAAAATAAATTAAATAGAAATGGGAGAAAATTTTTAAAAAATACAGAAACCAACAACAGGAAAATATCATGACAATGATAAATCAACCCATAATACCATCAATTCAAACAGTCTCAGTTCACCAATCAAAAGAAATAGACTGGCAGAACAAATCAAGAATCAATATGCTGCATACAAGAAATACATTTATTTCAAAAAGAAATTCATACACTGAAAGTTAAGGATGGAAAACAATATTCCATGCTGTAAAATAAATCAGAAACAATAAGGGGTAGCTATCCTATTTGCAAGCAAAGTTGATTTCAACCAAAAGTAATTAACAGAGACAAAGAAGGCCACTACATTCTTATAAAGGGAGCAATCCAAGAGGAAGAGATGAAAATCTTAAATATATATGCACTAAACACTAGTACACCCAACTATATAAAGAAGACATGAAAAATCAAATAAGCACTAATACAACAGTAGTGGTGGACCTTAGTATCACACTGTCATAAGTAGAACAAATAGATAAAGAATCAACAATGAAATACTAGAACAGAACCAAACTTTTGAAAGAATAGACTTGATAGATGTCACCAGAGTGTTCCACTCCACAAAATTAGAATACAAATTGTTCTAAGCTGCATACAACTCATTCTCCAAAATAGACCACATGCTATCTCATATAACATGCTTAAGGAAATGCAAAAGGATTGAAGTGGTACTCTGAATATTGTCAGATGAAAACACAATTAATTTGGAGACCAATAGCAAAAGAAATCAAGAATTTCACAAACACTTGGAAATTGAATAACAACCTTCTGAATAACCAATAGGTTACAGAGGAAATTAAAGAAGAAATTAGACAGTTTCTGCAATCTAATGTTAATGCCAGTAAAAGGTACCAGAGTTTATGGGATACAATTAAAGCGGTCTTAGGGGAATTCACAATAATGGATGATCATATTAGAAAAATAGAGTAAGCTCAAATAAACAATCTAGTGTTGAACCAAAAACTTCTGTAAAAAGTAGAGCAAGACAAGCTTAAAGCTTATACAAAGGAGGAAATTATAAAAATCAGATCAGAAATCAATGAAATGAAGACTACAAGAACAATACAAACAAAAATCAATGATTCAAAGAGTTCTTTAAAAGAATAAACACATTGACAAAACTTAGACAATCTTATAAAAAAAAAGAAGGAGGGCCAGAGATTTAGTTTAGTGGTTCCACAACCTGGCTTGCAAGTGAAAGGTCCTGAGTTCAATATCTGGTATAAAAAAAGAAAAGAAAGAAAGAAAAGCCCAAATCCATGCAATTATGAATTAAAAGTGATGACACACAAAAATTAATAGCTTTCCTGTACGTGGAGAACAGACTCACTGAGAGAGGAACTGGATAAACAACTCATTTCACAATAGCATCCAAAAAATAAAATACTTATGAATAAATCTAAGGAAGAATGTAAAAAAAAAACCTCTCTTCTGAAAAGTACAACATAATGAAAAAAGAAATTGTAGAAGTTATCAAAAAATGGAAAGACATCTATTGCTCCTGGATAGGAAGAACCAATATAGTGAAAATGGCCATATTTCAAAAACTGCTATATAGATTTAATGCCATCTCAATTGAAATTCCTCAACATATTTCACAGACCTTGAGAAAACAATCCAAAAATTCATTTGGAACCAGAAGTAACCTAGAAATGCAAAAGTAATTCTAGGAAACAAAACAAGGTAGGGGTATCACCATCCCCAAGTTGAAACTATACCACAAAGCTACTGTGATTAAAACTTCAGAAAACAGGCAAACACACCCAAGGATCACTGGAACAGATTAGAAGATGCAGATACAACCACAGATTTACTCTGCCACCTCATCTTTGACAAAGGAGCCACACACCCTCTCTGTAGGAAAGACCTAATTATCAAAGATATAATTATTAAAACAGAAACATTAAATCTTCTGAAAGAGTGGTTAGGTAGAAATCTTGAAGAAACTGGTGTAGGAAAATACTTTATGAAGAAATCTTCTGTAGCATGGGAACTAGGCCAAAAAATAAAAACCTGGGACCTCATCTTATTAAAAAGTTTCTGTACATCAAGAGAAACTACCAAAAGAGCAAAGAAACAACCCAAAATGTGGGAAAAAATTTTTATCAGCTCTTCTTCAGACAATGGTATATTATCTAGACTATATAAAGAACTAAAAACAGAAAAAAAATCAGACCTCCCAAATTTAAAGGTACAGTCCTAAAACGAGCATCTGAAATGAACACTCCCATGAACAAGAAGCAATAGCAAATAAACATATGAAAAAATGTACAACATTACTGGTCATTTGAGAGATGCAGAAGAAAACAATGCTGAAATTCCACTTCATCCAAGAAAGAATGGCTGCTGTCCTGAAATCAACCAATGGAAAATGCTGGAAGGGCTGTTAGGAAAAAGGAATCCTTCTCCAATGTTGGTAGTACTGTAGCCTGGTGCAACCCCTGTGGAAGTCAGTATGGAGATACTTCAATGAACTAGGATGATAGGTCCTGACATTCCCTTCATGGTTATCTCCCCAAAAGAATTAAAAGCATAATACCACAGCAATATATTCACATCCATGTTTATAGAGGCAAAGTTTGTAATAGCTAAATCATGGAAACAGCCCAAAGGCCCACAAACTGGAAACTGGATAAAGTTTTTTTTTTTTTTAATATAAGATGAAGACCTACTCAGCCATGAAGAATGAGAAATTAGAAACAGTTATAGGTAAACGGATGTACACTGAGGCCATACTCAAGTGAAATAAATATGACATACATGTCTAAATACCAAAAAATTTCTCTGGTGTGAGAAACTGAAAGTATAAATAAGGACAAATATGTATAATAGATAATGTGCAATAAAAAGAAAAGTTCCAAATGGGAAGAGAAATTAGGAAGTGGCAGGTTGGGAAAAGGAAAGAAGGGAAAGGGAAAACTATGAGAAAAGAAGGAATAAACAAAATTTTTTGTGTGAATAGGGATATGTGAAGGGGTTGAAGGGAGGTCAGGGTAATGGGGAACAAAAGAACTAAGATATATCATGAACAGGTACAAAAACCCAATGATGAATGTGATCATAATGTGTACCTATAATGTACACATACACTTAATAAAAATAAAATCACAACAATTTTAATATACATATATTAAGAAGAACTGATATGGAGCTGCAATGCAGAGAAGATGCAAAATGTTCCAACCATCATTTCTTAAGGTTGGGAGTAGGTTAGAAATTATAAGTATTATAATATTCTTATATTTTGCAGCTGGAAGGAAAGCAATAGAAGACTAAAACAACTTAATGGGGAAACTAGTTGATAGATATTTTCAGCATAAGAATAGAAAGTGTACATCTGATTACTAGTGCTTAAAATAGAAAGCATGTAAGAAACTACAAAACTACCACAAAATTCTAAATAAATCTCAAAAAGGAATACATAAAAATTTCATTCAAACCTCGATTATGTTAGAAAAGACATAATGCAGAAGAAACAACAAATACAAAATAATTTCTTATTTTTATAATGAATGTTAACACACAGCTCTGCTCAAATGACACCTTACTTATTAAATTAAAAAGAAAGCACAAAATGGAGGATAGATATAGGAAGTAGGAGAAAGATCTTTCTCAAAGTGGAAGGGAATCAATATATGAAGGGAATGAGCAAGGAGGGAAGGGAGAAGAGATGAAAAAAAGAATTGAGATGATATAGGTACATGCACCAACTCCATGCAAAGAATATAATTATTATGTTCCAGAAACGTGTACAAAAAAGGTAACAGTATCAAAGATGGATGGAAAAAAGTGGAATGGATGGGAAAGAGCATGGAAAAATGAATTAATACATATTTTGCACATATAAAAACTCCCCACAAGGAATGTAAATATTACATACTGCAAACATGTAATAAGGAAATAATCTGAAAAAAATAAAAATAAAACAATCCTATGCAAAAAGAGCTTGATAAAAACTAAACTATAGAGTAAAATTTCAAAATTTTTCTTCAGAATGAGTCTATTTGCCAACAATCATAAACAAAAACATTTTACAACACAAACAGAAAACTCCACTGATACTGGTAGATTACTACTTTATTATTATATTCAATTTTTAATGACTCCGAAAGACCATCCCCATCTTCTTGGGAGAGGAATTGAAACTCACAGTTAAGCAACTCACTCAGGATTATGCAGCTAGTAAATTGCGATTAAGCAGAATAATCCATATTTATACGAAGTTTACCTGATTAAAAATCTCGGCACCCCTACTTTACTTCACTTGTCCTCACTTCTTAAAGAAAATGGCAGCAGAACCATATATTGGCGGTTTACTAACTGGCACTATGCAAACAAAGAAAATTTACTTAATCATTTTGTGATCCCTTTTAAAAAATATCTTAAACAAGATGATGCACTAGTGGATATACCATAAAACAACTGATAATTAAATGTTACATCAAGTGAAAATATTTGAAATGATTCTTATCAGAGAATAAACAGTTATTATTAACATTTTCTTTTTCCTCCTATCTTATCCTTTTGCTTTTACAAAAATGTAGGTTAAAGAACAATTTATAGGAAGACAATCAGAGCCACATGGAACTGGGTTGCTACCCTACCCCCATGACACTGGGTCTCTGAGCAGCAGGGATCAGTAAGGAGTGAAGCCACGTGGGCACCCACAGAGTACCACTCCAGCACCACCACCACATCCTGCTCTGGCCTCCTAATTGTACCAATAGCTGGAGCCACATGGTGTCATAAAGGCCATTGTCCTGAGCTCCAGAAGATAGAGCAGCAGTGAACAAGAGAAAAAGGACCTCTCTCAGGCTCCTTGATGACAATTGAAGCCCACTGGAAAAGTGAAGATAATATTTAAAATAAAGATCACCAGATCACCATGGTTGGTAAGTTTGAGGACTCATCACCTCCCATCACAACATGGACTATCCTCAGAGGAAGGGCAGTTGGCACCTGCAGTAGGACCTTACAGAGTTCAACCCTGCAGGAGGTCAGGGATCTCAACCTGGGCCTTGCAGCGAGAAATCAACTTGAATCTCAGGGTCTGCTGCTGCCTTGCTGTGACTAATTCACTTACCTCTCCTCACTGCCTCCCACATTGTCTGTTGTGACAGTAAAGATACACCCTAAAAGAGGCCCTTCTATATTTTTCTTTTGTCTTATTTTTAATTTTTATTTTTTCTACTCTTTTCAAATTATTCTCTTTTTTATTATTTTTCCTTTTTTCTCTTTTCTTTCTCTCATACTCTCTCACTCCCTGACATTATTCTTCATATTGCTTTTTGTTCCTGTTCCTGCCCAAATTCAGATTTCTTCTTTCTTTTCTTTTCTCTTTTTCCTTCTTGATAGTCATTAGTTTCAAAGGAAAGTGAATGTAGTTTCTAGCTTACCTATTGCTCTGGTCTATTTCAGTCTTTGTCCATTCATTCTGTCTTTTCCTCTTGTCTTCAAGCATTATCTAGAGTTTGCATGAACTTCTGGTGTCCTCTGGCCTCACTTCTAAACTTTGCCTATTCTTCTATCTATCCCTCTCTCCCCAACTCCTTTTAAGTCCCCATCCTGAAGTGTAAAGTTGCTATATTGAAGAGTTTATTCACTATAAATATATTTTGGGCTGGTCTTTGAATTTGATTTAATTCAAAAGTTTAAAAGAGATAGATTGATAATTACCACAAATTGTCATTTTATAAACTGTCCTTGTTGCTATTTTGTTGCTGATTGCATCACTTGGGCTAAGGTGTTGTGATAAATATAATCAGCTGTCATTCCTGGTATAATGAAAATGAGTGTCAAAAAGTCATTAGAGATTCAGAACATAAAGACCAGCTATATCATGAATATTGAAGTATTAAACCAGAAATTAAATGAAGGACAATACCAACAACAAAAATGGAAATGAGAAGACATTTAAGCAAGGCACAAACACAGACTTCCAGCTTACCAAAGGCAAATTATGGGGAAAATGAGGTGGAAAAGTCGTATAACCAACAACATGGACATCCTGAACTGATAGCAAGGAAGTAACAAAGCAGATGAATGAGGCTCTAGGAAAATTTTAAAAAATTAATAATTTCCCAGATAACTAGAGATGGTGAGCAGAATGAAAGGCATGATTAGAGACTCTAGAACAGAAACAGGTAAAAAAATAGATGAGTGCAGGACCATGATATAAGCCATGAATACCCAGCATGGGAAAGAAATGGAAACCATGAATGCCCAAAATAGGAAAGAAATGGAATCCATGAAAGAGATTCAAACAGACATCCAGGAGATTAAAAACACTCTTGAATATATAAACAACAGATTGAGAAAATATGAAAATAGAATATCAGATACAGAAAATAGAGTTGTGGTCAATGACCATGAAAGGAGGGATCCCTTAAAAAAGTAAGGGACTAGGGATGGGGATTTAGCTCAGTGGTTCTGTCACCTGTCTTTCAAACACAAGATCCCAAGTTCTATTCCCTGCACCCCCCCCAAATGCAAGCGGCCATGAAAAATCAATCCAACAGCTTCTAGATGACACAAATAAGAATAAAGACTGATAGAAGTCAATGAAAAAGTAGGAGAATGTACAAAATGACTTTATAACCTTCACAGAATTAATGACAGAAAACTTCCCAAACAGAGCAATATAATTTAACATAAGGAGGGCACATAGTCAAGGAGTGAGATATTTCAAGCCCTAAATGAAAACAAACTCCAACCTAGACTGGTATATCCTGTGAAATCATCTTTCAAAATGGAAGGAGAAATAAGATATTTCCATGACAAAGAACACCTGAGAAACTTCATGACTACCAAACCAGAACTCCAAACAGTTCTAAACAATATTACAGAAAAGACAATGAAGGTCATAACTCTATGAGGTGCAACAGAGCAAATCCATTAGGCAAGGCAAGAACTTAAAGGGAGAGGGGAAAAATTAAAAAGAGCCAATAATGGGAAAATAACATAACAATAATAGGTTAGTACATATCAGTTATAATCATGAATGTTAATGGCCTCATTTCACCAGTCAAAAGATAAAGACTGGAAGAATGGATTAAGAAGCAAAAATCCAATGATATGCTGTACTGTATACAGGAAACAAACCTAGTTCAAAAATAAACTCATAGACTGAAAGCAAAAGGATGAAAAACTGTTCTCCATGTGACAGGAACCCAGAAAAAAGCAGAGGTAGCTACCTCATTTGTAGACAAAGTAAATTTCAAACCAAAACAGATAAGAAAGACAAACATGGTTACCATATCATTATAAAGGGAACAATCCAAGAAAAAGAGATGATAATCATAGATTATATCTGCACCAAATACTAATGCCTCAACTATACAAAACAAATATTAAGGGACATGAAACACCAAATAAGCACTAATACAATTGTAGTGAAGGACCTGAATGCCCCACTGTCACAAATAGACAGATCATCTAGACAACGAGTCAATGAAATACTACAACTGAACCAAACTTTTGAACAAATGGACTTAATAGACATCTGCAGAGAGTTCCACCCCACAAAATCAGAATACACATTCTTTTTGGCTGCACATGGATCATTCTCCAAAATACAACACATACTTTCTTATAGAGCATGTTTAACTGTAAATGAAATGAAATGATCCCATATATATTATCAGACCATAGTGCAATGAAACTGGAGATAGTGAAAGAAACTCCAAGAACTTCACAAAAAAATGGAAATTGAATAACCCTCTTCTGAACAACCAGAGACACAGAGGAAATTAAAGAAGACAGTAGACAGTTTTCCAAATAAATGGCAATGCTAATATAACATACAGTAATCTATGGGTCAAAATGGAAAGCAGTTCTACAAGGCAAATTCATAGCTGTGAATGTCCACACTAGGAAAACAGAGTGAGCTCAAGTAAACAACCTAATGCTGAATCTTAAGCTCCTTAGAAAAGAAGAGCAAGACAATCCATAGCTCATACAAGTGAGGGAATAATGAAGATCAGAGCACAAATCAATGCAATGGAGACTAAGAAGTGATATATAAAATCAATGAATTGAAGAGTTGGCTTTTTGAAAAAAATAAATAAAATTGATAAACCTCTTAACCCACCTTATCTAAAAGGAAAGAAAATGCTTAAATCCATGCCATTATGAATGAAAAAGGAGAAGTTACAATAGATGTAGCAGAAATCCAGAGGGCCATCAATACTACTTTGAGAAAGTATACAATAATAAAATGTAAAACACAGGAGAATTGGACATATTTCTAGATAAATATAAATTACCAAAGTTGAAGAAAGAAGATAAAATATTCTAAACACCCAATTATAATCAGTAAAACTAAAAGCATAATTAAAATATTAACAACAAAGAAAAGCCCAGGTCCTGATTGCTTCAATGCTGAACTTTACAAAACATTTAGAGAATAACTATTGCCAGTACTCTTTAAGCTTTTCAAAGAAATCGAAAGGGAAACAATACTTCCAAATTCATTCCTGTTAGCAAATGTTCCTTTGATTCCAAAACCAGGGCAAGACCCAACCAAAAAGAGAACTGCAGACCAAGCTCCCTAATACCATAGGTATGAAAATGCTCAATAAGTTACTGGCAAACAGAAAACAGAGTGTCATAAAGAATTTCATACATGCTGACCAAGTTGGATCTATTCCAGGGATAAAGGATTGTTCAACATGCATAAATCAATAAGTGTAAATACACTATATTAACAGAGTCCAGGAAAGAAAACCATATGGACATCTCTATATATGTAGAAAAAGCAATGGATAAAATTTAACACTCATTTATTATTTTTAAAAACTGCAGAAAATTGGAATACAAGGTCTTTATCTCAACTTGATAAAGGCTATCTATGAATAGCCAATATCCAATATCATACTAATGTTCAAAAACTGAAAACCTTCATCTGGAACGAGACAAGGATATCTTTACCACTCCTGTTCAATATAGTTCTGGAAACATTAGCCACAGTAATTAAACAAGAGAAAAAAAATAAAAGGAATGAATCTAGGAAAGCAAGTAGTTAAACTGTCATTATTTTCTGATGTTATGATACTCTACATAGAAGACCCAAAATCTCTGCCAAAAGACTTCTAGACTTAATTGACAGATTTCATAGGGTAGGTGGATCAAGATCAACTCTCAGGGGTAAGGGAGAGGGTCTTACTTAGAAAAGAAAGACAAAAAATAGCAAGACACAGGGGTTCAGATCTTCAAGCATTTAATTCCAAGGTCTTGAATTTTTCTTCTTTATATATCCTACACAGTCACCTGCTACATGTCACTAGTCATGTTCTTTCAGTGCAGAAAAGGCTACATTAATCTTTACGGAAGTCAAAACACTACAGAGAGTATACGGATGGAAATAGTACATACTGTTCCTGGAATCAAGCTATGGCAAGCATACATCTGATTAAGCATACTCAGGGAGACATTCTTTCCTTATCTAAAAGGAACAGGGAGTGACTGGAACACTGTGAGTACACATAATAGAGATGTATTTAATCTCTTTTTGTCAGTCCTGCACAGAAAGTCTGAATACACACACAGATCACTCAGTGGTCTACTGCAATGAGACAATTCCATCAGTCAACACTCAAAAGTCAATAGCTTTCTTATAAATAAGTAACAGACTCAATGAGGGAGAAATTAAGAAAATAATTCTTTAACAATAGCATCCAAAAAATGAAATATCTAGGAATCAATCTAATGAAGGTAGCAAAAGACCTCTACACTGACAACCACAGCATTCTAAAGGAGATCAAAAAGGATATCAGAAAATGGAAAGACATCCTTTGATCCTGGGTAGGAAGAACCAACATAGTGAAAATGGCCATATTTCTAAAACTGCTATATAGATTCAATGCAATCCCAATTAAAATCCTAGAAGTATATTTCAGAAAACTATAGAAAAAATACAAAAATTCATTTGCAACAATAAGAGACTTAGAATAGCAAAAGCCATTCTAGGCAACAGAGACATGACGGGGGTTATAAAAATCCTCAACTTGAAACTATACTACAAAGTCATTGTTATAAAAACAGCATGGTACTGGCAAAAGAAATAAACCTGAGCTTTGGTGAAATAGATTAGAAGATGTAGAAACAACTCTAGATGTACTCAGCTACATCAACTTTGACAAAGGAGCCAACAATCCTCACTGGAGGAAAGATAGATTATTCAATGAAATGTGTTAGAAAAAGTGGATTTCAACTTGCCAAAAATTAAAACTAGACCTCTGTCATTCACCATGCACCAAACTAAAATCCAAGTGGATTAATGATCTTTTCTTTTTTTCTTTTTTGGTACTGGTCATCAAACTCAGGGCCTTTTGCTTATGAGGCAGGCACCAGAACCACTGAGCCAAATCCCCAACCCAAAAGATCTAAACATTAAAACAGAAACACTAAACTTGCTGGAAGTCAAGTTAGGTAGAACTCTCCAAAACATTGGCATAGAAGAAGACTTTACAAAGAAATCCTCAGTAGCATGGGAACTAACAAAAAAGATCAAGAACTAGGCTCTCATTTTATTAAAATCTTCTGCTCTGTGAGAGAAATCACCCACAGAGCTAAGAGACAACCTACAATGTGGCAAAACATGATAATATGATAATGTTATATAGGATGAAAATGTATAATGGAGTAGGGGAAGTGAGAAGGGTAGGGGAAAGTAATGAAGGGAAAGCAAAAACTATGAGAAATGTAAAAAATGGAAACAGTCTTTGTAAATAGGGAAGGGCGGAGGGGTTGAAGGGAGAGCAGATGAATGGGGGAAAAGTAAGAACCAAGATATTTCACGTACAGGTATAAGATACCAGTGATAAATGTAACTGTACTGTATACCTAAAAGTACCAATAAACTTAATGGGAAAAAATAAAATATAGTAAAAAATAAAAAAGAACTACTCAAAAATTATTAGACCTAAATTATTGTGGTCAATGTTTTAGGAATGAGAATGAAAAAGATAGAGTCATGAATTGTATCTTAAACTGAATTAAATACAGAAAGGAAAAAAAAATGTGGTTTAGGGCATTGCAAGACTAAGTCCTCTAATTCATTTCTTATACATGGCCAGTGTTAGTACAGAAATATTTTAACTAATAGTTATTTTCAACCAGAAAACAAATGCATTTTATCAACTCATTTTCAATAATAGAAAATGAACCTTTACATATTGATATTTTGGGGATTTAGTTTTTATGTCCAGTTTATGATTCCTGTTATTTCTTCAACTGTTAGAATTAGGTAACAATGAATCCAACTGTTGAAATCCCTTCTGCTACTTAGTTGCTTCACTCATGCAATAACTAAATTATTTTCTACAATAGGAAATGTGTCCAATGCAAATTACAGGACTTGGTACAATGCGTCAATCACAAAGAAATATAACTTACTCTGACAAATTAAATATCTGAAATGTTTATTTAATAAAATATAAAATAATTTAGTGCATTTAGAAAATTTTCAAAAATAATTTACCTTAGTTTTTAAAAGAGAATAATAAGACCTTAGTTTTTAAAATAAACTTCTCTATTGAAGGCAGATAATAAGTATGTATAGAATTAACATTCTTTCGACTTCAAGTGTTGCAAATTAGCTCAACTAAAAAGGAGGAGTTAGGTTATTGTTTTACCTGAATTTTATAAGCTCAAACAAAGAAGCATCTCTTTGAACATTGAAGAATCTCTTTGGAAAAGTATTTTCTGTATAATTATAAAGTGTAATTGGATACTGGTCCCCTCTGTTTGGTGGCAAGATGAACATAGAACCACCCTCATGCCCAACCTTACTCCTGTTCTAAGAATTTATCAATTGAAGACTTAAACTCCTATAGAAAATTAACTGGTTTGGTCCAATCATATCTCTAGCTATGTGGTAGATAAAATGGAAAAAAATGAAATGAGGCACAATAAAAAAACTACACTAGAACCCCCACTAAGCATAAGTCAGTGTTACCAGTAGTAGAGGAAAATAAGGGGGAAATACCCTACCTACGAAATGTCTAGGCACTGGGTATTTAGTTCAGTGGTTCTTCTACCTGCTTCGCAAGCACAAGGTCCCAAGTTCAATCCGCAGTACAAAAAAAAATGTCTAATATATACAGACATAAGGAAAAATGTAGATATATTTGTCATTCCTGGTTCAATTTTTCTTCATTATTATTTTTTAATGCATACTATAACTATTCATTATGCTTTCTTATAAATGTTTCTTATTCCATTATTGTAATTCTTCTAATGTGAACTCAAGCAGGTTTTTGATAGGATGACATAGAAGTGATACCAACATGGGAAATATGAAAAAGACAGTTTCCATTAATAATTCACTATTGTTCCTCCTCATTATATCCCTCACTATACTAAACGATGCATTTTTTTTCCAATTTTTTCTAAGCCCAAACTCAACCCACTGTTTTTCTGCTAACCATTTGTTTTTAAATAAATGTATAAGTTTGCCACCATTTATGCTTATTTTATTCAAGTCTTCGTTAGGAACAGAAAAGACCTAAAATTGCCTCTAAAAGGAGCCTCCATTGCCCAAGATTCTGAAAAATGAGAGGATCTGAGTGTAGGTCAAGTATATTTTACATAGTGAAACTTTATTTTTACCTTGGGGTCTTGTGGCTCATTGGCTGGTTTGAAGAGAAAAACTGTTTAAAGAGAATAAGTAAAGAATTAGTCCATTGAGCTGTTTGATGGAAGAGAGCAATTTCACTATTAGCCACAATATGAGGAGCATATCCGATTTCCACACTTCCTGTGTTTAATCCATGCAACCAAAATTACTCCATTTTGTCTAACTTCCTCCTTTCTGTTAACTAAAGCTTCTTGTCTATGAGAGACTTCCTTCTGGTTGACCCCCTGCAAAAACATCTGGGGTTTGTCTGCTGATAAGAAAGAGATACTCCTGGAGAAATCACCAAATGTACCCAATTGTCACCCCCACCCTCAAACTGCCCCTCTGCTTTTGTAATCTGAGCTTTGCTTCCCCGCTGTATTCTTGCTCACAGCCCTATGAAAACCCCTGAATTTAGTTACCTGGACCCTTCTCTCCAAGCAGAGTCTGGTCCTGGCCGATGTAAATGAAATTTTGTCCTTCTAGACTTGCATTTTCTCATCTGGTCAATATAACACCTATAGTGAGGAACATATATCAGAGAGGGATATCAGATAAATTAACAGGAGCCTGAGAGCCACATTCTTAGCAAGATCCTGTTTGTTTTTCTGTAACTGCATTTAAATTTTTTGAAGAGAAAACAAATATTACAGAGTCTCATAGGAGTAGCAGTTCTCTTTTGCTTATTCTTCAGACAATTTAACCAGACCTGATTTTATTCTACAAAGATGAATTCAGTTATGGAACTTTGCTAGCTTTATTGCAGTGGGTTTGGCAACAATCACTGAAAAAGGACTCTTCCATTTTGGTTTTAATTGGTCTGTAGGAGTCACTAGGAGTCTCTGTTAGTCTATTGGTGTGGCTCAACAAGTCAAGAACTCACCAACCAGGTGGTGGAAAGAATTCATTCATGGTGCAGGATCACCAGATGCCCTTTTTACTTGTTGTGGGGTGCTTAGAAAAGAGTTGGTTGTGTGTCAAGGTGGTAGGTCAGGGGTGGCAGGAGGTGGAAGTGTTTGATAGGGTTTGAAAGAGGGATGTGTTTATTTGGGAGAGGGATGTGCTGAGGAGGCAACACCTAAGTCAGTACAGGAAACAGAAGCTTACCATGGTTTTGGGGAAGGGGAAAATTGTCAGCACAGAAAGCAGAAACTTATCAGGGATTTTGTGGGAAGTGGAAGCTAAAGAGAAAAGAAAACTTGTAAGAGGTTTGGAGGAAGGGGAAGCTAGAGGGGAAACTTGTTCTTACATTACATCCCCCCACTTTTTTATATGGCCTCAGGGAAGGGGGAGAGGGATCTGTCTTCTGTAGCTACTTCCTGCTAAGAAGGGGGCCATGATAGAGTAGTGAGAGGCTGTTGGGGATTTTGAAAGTTGTAGAGTTGTTGAAGTGTCAACTTTTCGGAGACTTCCAGGGGGATGATGAAGGCAAGATCTTGCAGTGACAGGAGTTGTCCTTGGTGGACATAAGAGTGCGAGGGGCAGCAAAGCCATCTTGGCAATGGCTCTTTTCGAAGTGCCTTGTAGAATTTAGCAGTGAAGTTAGTCATCAAACTTGTAGTCTGAGTATCTGGGGAAGAAATGGGACAAATAAATGGAAAGGTTTCATGAATTTTTTTTTTTAGAGAACAGCCTTTTGAAATAATATCTGAAGAAGACCAGAGCAGCTAGACAGCTAAAGTCATAATAATGTTGTTTTCTAGTAGTGGCTGATGGGTTAATGGGAAGGTGAAGGGATGGCAAAACAGATGGACCGTAAACCTGGTATAAAAGCTGGGTGCGCACCAAACATGATCTAACTCTCCCAGATGCCACTTTGGGGATATGATATCTTGTTTATGATTATTGCAATATCCTGAGAGTAAGACTAAATCTCCTTTTATTTGTTCCAGGATGAATATTCTGAGGAGCCCATATGTTTGGCACAGAAGGGACAATTTTCTGGCAAATAAGACATGGGACAAATTAAATCCTTTTGTTGAGGGGACAAACATTGCTGAGAGATGGACACAAAAAAACTGCTGATCAGGTTTTATGGGCTTTGAATGGTGTGGCATTATTAGATTTAGTAAATTACTTCTGCTTGTGGTTGTGGTGAAGGGAGTATAAGCAAACAGAGGAGAAAGAATGTGTAAAGAGTATTCAAACTCCTGAAAGATTCTCTAATAAAAATGATCTAGGATCCACTCAATCACTCTGTCTGGAGACTCCTCCAAAGGGTAATGCCAGTGGAGGTTCTGTTGTAGCTGGGTAATGAAGTGTTGAGATCATTGTTGAATCTTGACCTAGGTTATGGAACTGAGTCTGGAAACCAGGTTAGGAGTCAGTCTGTGAGACCCACTCATGGAAAACCGTGGTTTCTTCTTGAAGCTCAGGAACCTGGTTGGAAGGAGCCTGTAAGACAAGCTGGATAACAGTCTGATGAGACAATTTAGATATTTGTGTCTGTAGGAAGTGGAACAGACAAGGAGTGACAGCTACCAAGCCCAGCAGTATAATTATGGGGTTAGCAAAGGGAGGAGAGACAGCAAGAGTGAGCCATGAAAAGCCCTGGGTGGAGGAGGGGTTTGCTCTAACTGGCACCTTTGATTTTCAAGATCTTCTTATAGGGAATGTATTTTGTTAGTGACTATTCCTGACTAGTTAACAGAAAAAACAGCTTTCTTGGAGGGCTAGGCAGAACCCTCCTTTTTCAGCCAGCAGGTTTTCTTGCCTAAGGTGATTTTGTAATACAACTTGGGCTAGGGAGTTAACTTGTTGTTGAATGGGCTCCTTTTGGCAGTGCAAAATCCTCTCTCTTTCCAAATGGCTGCATGTGAGCGAAGGATGTGGAAAGCCTATTTAGAGACTGTGTAAATAGAGAGCCCTTTTTCTGAAGCCAAAGTAAAGGCTTGAGTAAGGGCATGAAGTTCTGCCTGTTAATTGGTAGTGTGTGAGGGTAGGGATTGTGCCTCAATGGTAACTGAGGTGGAAAAAATTTCATACCTGACTCTATGGGTTTTTTCAACAACAAAGGAGCTGCCATCTGAAAACCAAAGATATTTGGGATTGGGGTGAGGACCCACGTGGATGTTAGATGGCTGTGGAAGGAGAGTGTCTAGTGTTTGGAGGCAGTCATGGGATGGAAGAAGGGCAAAAGGTGGGGGAAGCAACATGGAGGGATTAAGAGGAGGGCAGCTCTGGAACGTGAGAGCAGAATCTTGTAGTAGTGAAATCTATAAATTAAGTATGTGACAAGGGGGAAGGGTTTGAAGATTTTTGTATGTGAGCAGATCAAGAATAGAATGTGGAGATAGGCAGGAGTGAGAAATCCTAATGTGAGCTTTTTGGATTCTTGGATTAAGCTGGAGGCGGCACTTAGGGCCTTTAGACATGGTGCTCGATCTTTAATTGTGTTGTCTAGCTGTTTGGAGAGGTATGCCACCAGGGCAAAGGAAGGGCCCAATTGATGTCCTAAGAACCTGAGGGCAAATCCCTTGTCTTTTGGTGATGTATAGGAAGCAAGAGTAACAGCAGCAAATGAAACAATGTCCCCCAAGTCTCTGAGAAGTTGAGGTCACCACAGGAAGCAGGACAGTCCAACCCGGGATCTTAGAGATACTCAGTTCCCATTTGTGGTACTCACGTATCCAGATGATGTCAGTGGTGTGTGTTGAGGTTGAGCATCTGGGCGAGTGGATATGAGCCAGAAGGGAGGTTAAGATTTGGAGCATGGAGGCTCAGACCCAACTGATGTGGGTTCTGATCACACTTCTGACACCAAATGTTAGGATTTCATTGTTGCTCAACAAGTCAAGAACTCAACAACTGGTGGTGGAAAGCCTTTATTTGTGGTGAAGCAGAAGCACATGCAACAGGATTGTCAGATGCCCTTATTATACTTTGTGGGGTGCTTAGAAAGAATTGGGTTATGTGTCAACATGATAAGTCAGGGGTGGTAGGAGGTGAAGGTTTTTGATTGGGTTTGAAAGAGGGATGTGTTGAGTTGAGAGAGGGATGTGCTGAGGAGGTGACACCTAAGTCAGCACAGGAAACAAACTTATCATGGTTTTGGGGGAAGGGGAAACTTGTCAGCACAGAGAGCAGAAACTTATCAGGGCTTTCAGGGGAAGTGGAGGCTAGAGGGAATAGAAAACTTGTCAGAGGCTTGGGGGAAGGGGAGGCTAGAGGGGAAAACTGGGCTTATATTACAGTCTCTTCTTTCCCATTTTTTTATGAGCACTTGTTCTTCAGGACAGATGCTAGGTGGTCTGCTTGGGTGAAATGATGGCAGGACTCTATGCCCATACATTTAGATAGCCTATTGTACTTGGTCTAGATTAAAAAGTTATAATAAGTTTCTTGTGGTCTCTGTGTCTACTACCATATCTGAGGATAGAAATAATCTCCCATATAACATCTAGAATAGGCTCAAATTTAGCCCAGTTTGGTACATGTTACAAATCTCCATGAGAGCTATTGGCCATAATCAGAACCAGGACTCAGATTTCTCTTGGCAAATTTTTCCAGAGCTCACTTCAGGATCTTCTTGGCTCTCTCAGCTTTTCCAGAAGATTGAGGTCTCTAAGTAGAAGGGAGATGATATTTTATTCCTAAAGCCTTTGCCAAACCCTGAGGCATTTGAGAGGTAAAAGAAAGACCACTGTCACTCTGGAGAGACTGAAATAGTCCAAATTCTGGGAAGTTTTCTTTAAAATCACTTGATTACATCTGTAGAATTTTCTGAATGGGTAGGAAATGCTTCAATCTAATCTATAATGGTGTCTATTAGGACCAATATCTAAGTTCCTCAATTGGTGACATGTGTGTAAAGTATAACTGTCACTCTTCCTCAGGATATGTCCTTCTCTGTACATGTTTTAACAAGGGAGGTGTTTTGAGCTGTTTTGGATTATTGAATGCACAGACTGGGCAAGCTTTGCAGACCTGTTAGGTGGATGCTGGTAGTCTTGGCTGGCAAGCACAAGGACCTGAGTTTGATCCCCTGTGCAAAAATAAATAAATAAAATAAATAAATAAAAAAAAATAAATGATGGCAAAATTTCACATTTATGATGATGGCTTTTGGGTAAATACCAAATAGTTTCTCTGGTGTGAATAAACTATAATAGCACATAAGAGCCTAATGATATAAGTGACAATATGAAATAGGAAGAAAGGGGCTAAAGGTGTAGGGAAAGTGGGAAGGGTAGGGGAAAGGGAAAGAGGGAAAAGAAAAAAATATGAGAAAATGAAAAAATGGACATGAAGTGTTTGTAAAGGGGGAGGAGAGGAGGGGGTGAAGGGAGGGCAGGGTCGAGGGGAAAAATGACAACCAAGACCTGTCATGTAAAGGTACCAGATCCCAATAATGAATGTAACTGTACTGTATACCTAAAATGTGCCAATAAACTCAATGAGGAAAAAAATTCACATTTATTAAAAAATAAAGAGGTAGGAGAAAAACAGGCTCTGTAGGGTGAGTTTGGGCTAAGTAAAAAGGGAAGAAAATGTACAGTATAAATACACTTTACAGTATAGAGTTGCTAATCAGAAGGATGCAAAATAGTGAGATTTTAATGGGGAATATCTGTTGTATATTTCCAATATTGGTGTCATGTCTAGGTCATCCTACCAAAAACCTGCTCAAGTTATTATAAGTACACATGCAGGATTCTGAAAATGGTTATGCATATGTGTTGAAAGATGTCGTCATTCCTTCTTTGCCAGCCAGTTTTAGACATGCCCTAACTCCTTATTTCACACTTGCCTCAGCCTCTCAGCTGCTGGGATTATAGGCTCGAACTACCATGTCCAGGTTGTTACCTCCATATTTACTCAGTTTAATTTCATGACTCACAATAACTGGAAATACATATTTAGAATTGAGATCACTGCAAAAAAATCCCAACTATGATATGGATATAATACACAAATATGCATATTAAAATTATGATGTAAAATTTTAGACTAAAAGCATTGAATTATAATCAGTACTGGAATGAATCACAGTACTGATAATGCACAAAAAATATAAAAGAATAAACACCAACTTTTAGCCAACAATGTGAATGATCTCTTAATGGAACACCTTTTATTCTTATTTTTCTAGATTTATACAGAGAATATAGCTCAACGCTTGAAAATATTTTCAATATACCCGAGGCACTATGACTGTGTGAATAGAAATTTTTACCACTTTGTTTATATTTTTTCTTATTCATAGCACTTCTTACATGCTTGTTATGTGAGAAATATATACATACCACTGAAAAATTAATAGGTTACACTTTGTTTCTGTGAGGACATAGTAGCATAAATATATAAATAAGATTCTGGGTACTGAAGATAAATATATTCATTGTAGCTATATAGAAAAAGAAGGAAAAAAGAAAATCCATTAGGAATATTCATTCAGCATGACTTGAGGACAGAGAATATGCAAATTTAAAAATAAATATATGTCAAATAGAAAAGTATCATGAAATCTTAGCACATAATTGCCTATGCTTTAGCTGCAATAAAAGCCTTTATAAATGTGAAAGACAGTTCAAGAAACTACCAGATCAGAGAAAAGGATCTAGCATTAAGATTGAATTGTTTTAACCACTGCCAGAGAGACCATTATTAAAACCATCCTCATTTTGAAAATTCAGGAAAACAAGGATGCATACAGAGGACAGCACAAACTACAAAGTGAAAATACGTGGGCTACCAACTGTCACATAAGGATATAACTGAAAGTAAACACATTGAGAAAGCATCATAGATTAAAGAATAAGAAAGAATAGAAAATTTTTATTTAAAATGTAGTAATTCTGAGGATGTAGATAAACTAGTTTCAAATCTAAGGAGAAACAGGAACCCTTAGGGTGAGATAAGCAAAAGACTGACTTACTTGACAAGATGTGGATGGGTATTCATAAGAAGGTTCTGTTGGTCATTAATTTTAGCCTTCTGACCAAAAATATATGCTTTAATGTAGTCATAAAAACTAATATATGAAAAGGTATCCTATGAAATAGGTAATCTAGAGTCTTCAGAAGTGTCAAATTGAAAGAGATTAAAAACAAAAAAATCCAGTAAGGGACAGATTAACATTGATAGAGACTGAACAAAAATAACAATTAATAAAATAGAGAACCGTGAATTGGACAGTGGATAAGATGAAAGTTATTAATGAGAAAATTGAAAAATTCAAATACAGTGTATAGAATAGTCAATAGTTTTGTGCCAAATTAAAATTCTTGGTTTCTATAAGTTCCTAATATTATGTGAGATATAATATTAGGTGAAAGTACTGAAGAATATACCAAAAACTATTCTTTTTACTATTTTTGTAAAGTTTAAATTTTTTTCAAATAAAAACACTGAAATTATCTTTAATATATACAAGAACATGCAAAATCAGAAATACACTTTATTTTATGAAGTTTAATTTTAGAATTGGAATGTGAACCAAATTACCCTGGCAATAATACTTACACTTACTGTTTACTGCTATACACATCTTATATTTCTCAAAGCATGTTCCTAATCATCATTTCAGTTGCAACTTGGATCAATCCTGTAAAGAATTTCCAGTCCATGGTACAGATGAAAAATGAATGTTCAATGAAGAGACAGAGTGTCCTACTTGTGGAAAAATAACAATTATCAAATAGGACTTATGTACTGCCCTTTCAGTGATATTGTACTGCTTCTTTATATCTACTATGTATGAGTTCCTCTTTTAGATAACTACCATCACATATTTGATATTTTTGTGAAACATAAAAGAATGTATGGAAGTTTGAAAAAGCCTATAGAATTGAAAGGATTCATTGTGATTTGCTCAGCATACTAATCATGTCTCAAAGGTGTGATGCTGGGTGATGACAAAGAAGTCAAAGCAGCAAGCACATTTTATTAGGCACAGAGCAAAAGACTAATTACTTTCTATTATGTTTTTGCCTCAACCTCCTTATATTTTGGACAGAGTTTACTTAATTTCTGGAAACATTAAGCCATTTTGATACTGTTCTGAGCAATTATGACACTTTTCTTTCATGTAATACAACAACAGTGTTTGATGAAAAGGCAATTTTTCTGTCAAAATTCCCTTACTATGTACTAGGTGTGTTTCTCTTTGGAAGATTTATGAATCACTAAAAATAAAAATTACACCATTCCCATTTGAGGTACTTATATTTGGCATTTACTGTCATTCTTCTTACTGCTCAATGGACAACTACAGCTTAATCCTATTTTGTTGAAGTGAAATTACTAAACCACTACCAAATCTTGAGATATTGAGCATCAGAGTGGCAAGTACATAAATAGGGCTAGTAATACTTCTATCTATAAAAAAACACAATCATTCATTAAAATAAAGGGAAAATGAAAACAAATGACTGATTAAGAATATTTTAGTACAGTTCTCAATAGAAAAGCTGACCAGTTTGGCAAGTAAAGTCATCTTTTGAGTACTCAGAGAAAATCACTACATGTTGTTTTTCAATAGTTCAAGAACTTTCTTGAAAATATGTCATTATGAGCACAAGAACTGAATTCCTTTGTCAAGATTAAGCAAGGGAAGCCATTGGATAGTAGCTTTGTTTTTAATGATTTCCAAATTTTAGAAAATATCAACAAACTCAATCCACATTAATTAAGCATACACAAAAGGTTATGGACATTTCCTCCTTCATTCATTCAACATATTCATTCATTCATTCATTTGACATCATAATTTCAATTATTAATTGACTATATTTTATATGACATACTTTGCTGGACACTGGATAGAAGACAATAATCAAATAGGCAATAATCTCTGAAATCAGAAGTTCACATGTTGTGGAAAAGATATAAGGCATCAAGTAATTGAAATAAACAAAATAACCTAAATGAGGGAAATATAACTCAAAACCTGATAATATGCAAAACATGAGTTTGAGTTCACTCAAACTGAAGAATGAATTCTAGGAATGATGGAGGTTAAGAGTAAGGAACATTTATTGCAGGACAGAGAGCACTTTCATGAGAGGGACAGGACACCTGAAAATTTGTAGCCTGGACCTTGGTTCCCAGGGGGTTTTTATAGAGCAAAGCTATGAGGCAAGGCAGGTACAAATGTGGGACAAAACAATAGTCAAAAAATAAGACCTAATGGAAAGTTACAAGGTAGGCATACGGTAGGACAAAACCATGATAAACCAATAAGATTAAAAGTTAATATAGACTAGGGCTGGGGCTTAGCTCAGTGGTTCTGCTGCCTGATTCGCAAGCACAAGGATCCGAGTTTGATCCCTGGTACAAAAACAAAAAAACAAACAAAAACAAAACTACAAGGTAATATAGACTAAATGGAGAAGAAATGGGAAGGAGGGTTATCCAAAAAGGAAACTAGAGAGATTTTTGGCTTCCATCTAAGGTGATTGATGACTACCTAGAATGTAAATCACTGCTATTTATATCTAGGGCAAGTATGTAAGAATATTACTCTTTATTATTTAAAATGCTGACCTTTAGTGAATATGTTTCAATTG
The DNA here is from genome assembly GCF_012274545.1 of Fukomys damarensis. Lineage (NCBI taxonomy): Eukaryota > Metazoa > Chordata > Mammalia > Rodentia > Bathyergidae > Fukomys > Fukomys damarensis. The sequence continues at coordinate 71,468,781 of NW_022900951.1, forward strand.
TCTTCTTATTCCTGCCTCCAGGGCCAGCCCTGTCTAAGACCTAAAAGATATCTAATTAACTTAGCTGTCTGCAATAGAAAGGAAATAGTAATATTTGCTAAATTTGTATTTTCAGTGCTTTATACATTTTTATTTAAGTATCACAACCCTATGATATATTTTAAGAACCACCTTGCTATTAGTTTTATTAATGATTAAACAAAATTCATTAAGGTTAATTGCTTTAAACAAAATTTTACAAAATCTTTAACAATAAGAATTTTTATTACTCTAGCATTAAGTAAAATTTGTTTATTCTTATTCAGATTTATTACAAATTTCTGCTGTTAAATTTTTAAAAACTTATTCTCAAGCTAGATTTTTCTGAATTTTATCTTATGTGTTAAGTTTTTTAGTACTATGATAAAATAACTGAAAAAAAGAAGAGGTTTACTTTGCCTTGTGGTTTCAGCAGTTTCATTCCATTATCTACTAGAAAAGCAAGTAATATATGGCCATAATCCATGGCACACAGAAAGCAAAGAAAAATAGAAAGGACTGAGAGTCAGACATAGTACTCAAGGTCAAGGCACAATAATTTACTCCTTCAACTAATACCTCCTGTTTTCATCATTGCTCATCAAATTATGGCTTCATTACTGATGAAGTTTAATCACTCATGACCCAGTTATATCCCTCAAAATCCATCAACTTTGAATTTCACTGAAAGTTTTCATGTCCTCATAACTTTTGCATTCTTTGTGCCTCTAAAACCAGCATCATGTGAACGGCATCTATAAACTTGTTATAATATTCACTCAGTGTATGTTAGGGACCTTACACTACCACCATCATAGGCTGTATTCTTCTGGTCCTTCTTGGCTCTTAAAATGACCTCGTGCTCTTATCTTATTTTCCCTCCCTCCAAGGCCACAGCGTTCTGGAGGAGTTAAGCCTAAAGTTTCTGCAGGACTGAACCCATAAAAGGCAACCTGGCCTGTGATAGGCTAAAAGTAGCCTACTCCTCGTACATAAGCAATAGCTTAGCCTAAAAGCAATAAAAGGACCTTCCTTTCTTTGTTCTCCTTTTCCCTTTCTCCTCTCTCCCTAACCTCCCTTCCCTAATAAAGTCTCCTGTCGGACCTCTTGGTGTGTGGCCTAGTTGTAGAGCATCGCTGTGCCTCTAGAGTGTATATAGGTTTAATTTATATGGCAATAACACAAAGAAGGGGGGGTAAAGTGGAGTAATATAATAGTAAATATTTTAGGTAATATTTAAAATTGGTGCTGATACAAAATAAATTGCAAGTAAAAATGTTAGTTTAACCAAGGATAATAACTAATAAAGTAACTTAAAATATAATAAGAGAAATTACAAATCATTAACACTCTAAGCCAGAAAAGTGTGTATAATAACAAAGTAGTAAATGATGGAGAAAATAGAACAAAAATGATATGATACATAGGAAAGCAAAAAATAACAAATAGAAATCCTGTACTATCAGTTATTATATTAAGTGCAATAGTTGTACTTTACAGTTAAAAATAGGAATGTGAATAATAAATTTAAAGAAATTCAATATGCTGAATATAAGAGACTTGTGTTAGAGTCAAAATACAAATCAATTTAAATTAAATGATGGAAAATTATGTAGCAAACTGAAATGTTTAGTGTAAGTTTACTAATGTCAGGGAATGCTAGACTTTAAGACAAATTTTTTTTTGGCAAATAATTGTATTTTGCGATGATAATATCTAACCCCTGAAGATATAATCATTATAAATCAATATTCCATGAACAATCAGATGTAAAACACATGAAGAAAACATTGAAAAGAAGTGGAGAGAAATAGACAGTTCAATAATAATAGTTGGAGAATTCAGTACTTCATTTCAAATATGAATAAAATTAATATACAGAAAATCATAAAACAAAAACATAAATTAAGTATGAAACATGCTTTAATAACTTAAAAAAATATAAATTCTGTACTGTGTCTATAATGATCTGATATTAATAAAGATAGCACAATTAGAGATGGGAATCCACTCCTTCTCTACCCAACTGAATTTGGGCAAAACTCCTGGTTTAATGGTTTTTCCATTATTCTAAGAATAATTGAAGTAAAAATAACAAAGATCCTAGAAATTACTATAGCTCCAGGCAAGAACACATGCATACTAGATCTCATGGCCTGACAATCAGTAATATTTTCCCCAATGGAACCTTGTTAAAGGTTCCTAAATATGGGACACACATCTATATTATGGTGCTCTAAGGTAATTCAGAACTCTGTTGGTCATTTCTATTAATTCATCAGGATGTAAGCTTGTCTTTGTTGGTAGAATTTTTTTACATCTTCAATTTGATTGACTAATATATATATTTTTTAATTTTATATATGTTCTTCATTCAGTTTTGGTAATTCATATTTATCTAGGTATCTGTCCATTTCTTCTGTGTTTTCCATTTTATTAGAATACAGAGTCTTGAAGCAGGTTTTGATGATCTTCTTGATTTCTGTAGGACCTTTTGTGACTTTACCTTTTTCATTCCTAATTGCATAAATTTGAGTCTTTCTTGCCTTTTGGGATAGGTTTGGCCAAAGATTTGTCAATTTTATATAATCTTTCAAAGAATCAGTTCATCAATTCATTGATTCTTTCTTAGTCTCAATTGCATTAATTTCTTCTCTGACCTCAATAATTTCTTCCCTCATGCAAACATTGTGCTTGACTTAATCTTCTTTTGCTTGAAGTTTGAGGTTTGACATTAGGTTGTTCATTTAAATTTGCTCTATTTTTCTGATTCAAAATTCATGGCTATAAATATTTCTGTTAGGACTGCTTTTACTTTATTCCATATGATATGGTATATTACACTGGAATTACAATGTAATTGTAGAAGTTATCTATTTTCTTTAATTTTATCTGTGACCCAGTGGTTGTTCAGGAATGTTTTATTTAACATCCATTGATTTGTGAAGTTCTTGTGGTTTCTTTTGTCATTGGTTTCCAGTTTCATTTCAATTATTGTTTGATAATATTCATGGGATAATTTCAAGGCATTCATATTTACTTAAGCATGTTCTATTAGCTAGTATGTGGTCTATTTCGGAGAACATCCTGTGTACAGATGAGATGAATGTGTATTTTGATGTTGTAGAGTGAAATATGCTAGACTATCCTCTAAGTCCATTTTAAAGAAATTTGTTTCACTTCTGATATTTCTTTGTTGACTTTCTGTCTGGTTGATCTGTCTATTTGTGACAGTGGGTGTTGTCATCCCGTGTTATAATTGTATTAATGCTGGTTTGATTTTTCATGCCCATTAATATCTGTTTTATATAGTTAGGTATGTTGGTATTATATATATGATTATATATATTTTAAATATTATATATATGATTATATATTATATATAATATATATATGATTATTATCGCTTCCTTCTGGATTGTTCCCTTTACAAGGAAGTAGTGACCTTTTTCTTTCTTAGTCTTGGCTTGAAAACATCAGTGTTTCTTATGAGATATGTTTGGCAGTGATGAATTCTTGCAATCTGTTTTTTTAACCAAAAATACCTTGATTTATCTTTCACTTTTAATAAGTATGTTCCTGTACATAGCTTTTGTTTGATAGAATTTTCCAGCAGTTTTAGTATATTATCCTATTTTCTGATTTTCATTGTTTATAATAAAAAATCAACCTCCTGATATATTGAGGATCCCTTTGCAGTAAGTAATTTTCTCTTGTTTCTTTCAAGATTTTCTTATATATCATTTACTAGTTTAATTACAAAATATTTTAATTGCTGATTTGTTTGAGCTTATCTTATGTAGATTTCTCATCTCATGCTTTTTGGGACCTCAAATATATTTCCCACTAAATTAGGGAAATTTAAATCCACAATTATTTAAATATTATTTCTTCACATTTCTTCCACTTCACTTCCTTCTGCAAGAGTTGTATGTTGATATACCAGATGATTTCATGGAAAATTTACCATTTGTTTCAGTCTTCTCTCATTTTTTTCTGACCTCAGACTGGATAATCTCAACTTTGAAAATATCAAGTTAGATGTTTCTTTTCCATCATACAACATGTGCTATACAGTGCTTATTACTGTATATTTCAAACTCAGAATTTGTTTCATTTTATAGAGTTTCTACATCCTTTTTGATATTTTCTTTTTCATGAGATGTCAGTTATCATACTGTAATCAATTAAAATATTTAAAAGAGCAGATTTAGTCTTTATCTAGTTATTTTATAGCTATGATATATTTTCTTTTGAGTGCTATTTTTTTCCTCTATGTGGGATATACTTTGTTTTTCTGTTTCTATCATATATTTAGGTTTAAATCTGGATATTTCAAATAATATAAGGTGACAATTTTGGAAATCAATTTTATTGTATGCAAAATAAAATGCATGCGAATTATTTCATATCTTTGGTTTAGACCGTGGCACATCTCTCCAGTTTCCTCATTGTTATTAAACAGAATATGTAAAAATTCTTATGGTTCTATTATATAACCAAGTCAAAGATGGTCATCATATTTTGTCTCCTATGTAGTTTATTTTTTCATCATAGCTTGATATTTGTTAGCTCAACATCAGTGACAAAAAATTTTAAATATCAAAAAATATTTTTAAATCCTCAAACAAGCTAATATTTACTTATTGATAGCCTATATGTTTTGCATCCCATGAGAAACCTCAATGAACATCTCAGATCATTGATACAATAGAGTTGCAACAATCCAAGCTTTGTGATACAGCTACTATAGACCTGCTATATACATCATCTAGACATAAAAACCTGTCCCATTGAAACTTCCTTTGTCTCCACTCTTACTAAGCAGTGACTCCATGCCATACATTCTTCTATTTTTTTTATATACAAGGTCTCACTTTGTAGCTCACGTTGGCCTTTAACTCACTATGTACCTCTATTGGCCTCAAATGTGTGGCCATCATGCCTTTGCCTGACAAGTGCTGCATTTACAGGCATGCACCACTAAACCCAGCTACCATGCCATAGATTCTTAAAAAATGTATCAGGTGATTATATATCTCTTTCATGAAATCCTTATTAAACAAAGCCCAATAAAACTTTTTGTGTTATATTAACTATCATATATTCAGGCGTGGTGGTACACACCTGGAATCTTATCACTTTGCAAAACAGAGGCAGGATGATTGCAAATCAATCCCAGTCTGGGCAATTTAGTTGCTTAGCAAGACCCTGACTCAAAATTGAAAAAAATAAAATAAACAACAACTGAGAGATGAATAGCTGGGAATGTAGTTCAGTGCAAAAGCCTTGGAGACAATCTCCTCTACCAGAAAAATTCTTGTATATTGAATACTTTACTAGAATTGTGGTAGCAAAATCAGATGAAATGAAAATAGGCAAAAAAATTTAAATATGATTCATCTCAGTAAAAGGAAAAGTATTTCCATAACATTTAGATATATTCATAAAAATTGAAAACTAAAAAAGTGTGAATTTTCTCAATTCAATACATTTTACCAACACAGAGAAAATATGTTGAATAATGAAACAATTATGTTCAAATAAAAAATTATTGCTATCACAAAAAATGAGCCAAATAAACCTCTCCTTCTCTAAGCGGTGAGTGTTACATTAGGTGTCTCAGAAATAAGGAAAAATGAATTAAGACATCAACCATGAAAAGAATCACAGACAAATAGAAATGTGACCCACTCTTAGGAGAAAAATTAACCACTAGACAGAGATAAAGTAACTAGAAAATAAAGATAATAAAATAATGAAATGTTATGACCCTGTTCTTTTGATGATAGAACTATATTATTTTGATGAAAAAGGATATAGAAGACAGAAAAAAGCAAAAAAAAAAATCATCATGTGAAAATTTTAAAAGTAAATTTTCTGGTGTTACTTTATACATTTTACTGTTTTAATTAATGAGATTAAATAATAAAGAGACAGATACCCAACAAAAGAAAAAACAGCAAATAAAACAAAAAATTAAAAATAGAGATAAATATAATCAGAACATTAATACCAGAAGGAAAATATCAAGTGATCTAGAGCATAGTCATTGAAATCAAGTAATGGTGGGAAGGAAGCAGAAAAATAGTTACATATATATTCTCTGTAAACTTATAAGCAATAAAAACTGCAAGTCCCCAAGACCAACAAGAATGAATGTCACTTATATCAGTATTGATTAAACACCAAAGATGGTAAAAAAAAATCTTAATGTAACCAGCAAATGAAGATACATTACAAGTCAAAGAAAAAATTTTAGAATTAAAACAAAATTTGTTGTGCTGCAAATTCAGCTCAGTGGTTCCACCACCTGCTTCACAATTGTAGGGTCCTGAGTTTGATCCCTGGTACAAAACAAAAAACAAAAAAGAGTATCATAAACTATATTACCAGGTGGTGATTACAAAGACAATTTATAAAAATTGAAGTGTAATGTGTTTGAAATTTTTCAAGCCAGATACGTACCATTTTTTTCATCTTTAGTTGAATTTATTGGTACATTTTAGGGATACAGCACAGTTACATTCATTGTTGGGATTTTGTACCTCTACATGACAGGTCTTGGTTCTCATTTTTTCCCCTTGTCCCTGCCCTCCCTTCAACCCCTCCTCCCCTCCCCATCTACACTTTATTTCCTTCTTTTCAATATCACACATGTTTTTTCTTTTCCCTTATTACCCTTCACCCTACCCATCCCACCTGCCCTACAATTTCAGGCCCTTTCTCCCCATTTCACAATGTTGCTAATCTTATTAGGATCTTATGTATCATTGCTATTTATTCACACCAGAAAAACTATTCAGTATTTACACATGTGTGACTTATTTAATTCACTTAGCAGTATATCTTGAATATGTATGCATTTTCCTATGAATGAATCTATTTTCTTGTTCTTTATGGCTGAGTAATATTCCATTTTATAGACAAACCGCATCTTCTTTATCCAGTTTCCAACTGAGGGGCAAATGGGCTGTTTCCAAGTTTTTGCTCTTACAAACTTTGCCCCTATAAACATGGGTGCGCATACATCACTGTAATATCATTATTTTAATTCTTTTGGAAAGATACCCAATAAAGGAATGGCTAAGTCAAATGGAACCTCAAATCTAAGTACTTTGAGGTAACACCATATTGATTTCCATAGTGGTTTCACCAGTCTGCACACCCACCAACAATGGAGAAGGGTTCCTTTCTCCCCACAACCCCGCCAACATTTTTTATTGTGTGATTTTTTGATAGCAGCCATTCTTTGTGGGGTGAGGTGGAATCTCAGTGTTGTTTTCATCTGCATCTCTCCAATGACCAGTGATGTGGAACATTTTTTCATATATTTACTTGATCCTTTTACTTCTTTGTCTGAGAAATGTCTGTTCACTTCGGATGCCCATTTTTTAATCAGGTGTTTATATTGGGGGGGCTGATTGTTTTGAGTTCTTTATATATTCTAGATAATAGTCCTTTGTCTGAGGAGCAGCTGGTAAAAATTTTCTCCCACATTGTAGGTTGTCTCTTAGTTCTGCTGATGGTTTCTTTTGCAGTATAAAGAAGCTTATTAATAAGATGAGATCCCAGTTGTTGATTCGTTCTGCTACTTCACATGCTACTGAGGATTTGTTCATAAACTCTTTTCCTATGCCAATGTCTTCCAGAGCTTGCCTAGCTTACCCTCCAGCAACTTTAGTGTTGCTGTTTTAACATTTAGATCTTTAATCCACTTGGATTTTAATGTAGTGCATGGTGAAAGATAACAGTCCAGTTTTAATCTATGGCAGGTTGAAATCCAGTTTTTCCAACACCACTTATTAAAGTGACTATATTTCCTCCACTGAGGATGGTCAGCTCCTTTATCAAAGATGAGGTAGCTGAGTACATCTGGATTTGTTTTCGTGTCTTCCAGTGTGTTCCACTCATCCTCAGGCCTGTTTCTTAGCCAGTACCATGCTGTTTTTATCACAGTGGCTTTGTCATATAGTTTCAAATTGGGAATTGTTATACCCACTGCTATGTGTCTGTTGCCTAGGATGGCTTTTGCTATTCTAGGTCTTTTCTGGTTCCAAATGAATTTTTGCATTATTTTCTCTAGTTTGTGAAATATACTGTTGGAATTTCAATTGGCATTGCATTGAATCTGTATAGCAGTTTTGATAGTATGGCCATTTTCATTATGTTGATTCTTCCTACCCAGGAGTAGGGGTATCTTTCCATTTTCTTATATCCTCTTCAATCTCTTTTTTCAGAGTGCCATAGATTTCAGTGTAGAGGTCTTTTGCTCCTTTCATTAGTTTGATTCCCAGATACTTCATTGTTTTGGATGCTATTGTGAAGGGAATTGTTTCCCTAATTTCTCTTTAAGTGAGTCTGTTGTTTGTGTACAAGAAGGCTATTGATTTTTGGGTGTTCACCTTGTATCCAGCTACTCTACTGAATCTGTCAATTAAGTCTAGAAGTCTTTTGGTGGAGTATTTTTGGTCTTCAATGTAGAGTATCATATCTTCAGCAAATAATGGCAGTTTAACTTCTTCCTTCCCTATCTGTATTGCTTTAAATTTCTTTCTCTTGTCTAACTGCTGTGGCTAATGTTTCCAGAAATATATTGAAGAGGAGTGGTGATAGAGGGCATCCTTGTCTTGTTCCTGATTTTAGCATGAAGGTTTTCAGTTTTTAGGCATTTAATATGATGTTGGCTGTTGGTTTTGCATAGATACCCTTTACTAAGTTAAGCCATAGACCATCTGTTCCAATTTTTTTGGAGGGTTTTATCATTAATGGGTGTTGAATTTTGTCAAATGATTTTTCTGCATCTATTGAGAGGATCATATGTTTTTTGTCCTTCACTTTGTTAATATAATGTATTACATTTATTGAGTTATGTATATTGAACCACCCTTGCATCCCTGGAATAAATCCAACTTGGTCAGGATGTATGATATTCTTGATAATCCTCTGTATTCTGTTTGCTAATATCTTATTAAGGATGTTTGCATCTATATTCATTAAGGAGATTGGCCTGTAATTTTCTTTTTTAGTTGTGTCTTTCCCTGGTTGGGCAATCAATGTGATACTTGCTTCCAGGAATGAATTTGGAAGTAAAGCTTCCCTTTTAATTTCATTTAAAAATTTGAGGTGTAAAGGCAGCAGTTCTTTTCTAGGTGTCTTGTAAAATTCAGCTGTGAATCCATCAGGGCCTGGGCTTTTCTTTGTTGGTGAATTTTTAATTACATTTTCAATTTCACTGATTGTAATTGGGTTGTTTAAAATATTTTTATCTTCTTTGTTGAACTTTGGTAATTGAGAAGTATCTAATAATCTGTCCATTTCTTCTGTGTTTTCCATTTTATTGTAGTACAGATTCTCAAAGTAGGTATTAATGATCCTCTGGATTTCTATTGGATTTGTTGTGACTTTGCCTTTTCCATTCCTGATTGCATTGATCTGAGCCTTTTCTTTCCTTTTTTTGATAAGATTAGCTAAGGGTTTATGAATTTTATTTATTCTTTCAAAAAACCAGCTATTTTTTTCATTTATTTTTTGTATCATTCTCTTAGTTTCTATTCCATTGATTTCTGCTCTAATTATTATAATTTCCTCTCTTGTTTGAGCTTTGTTTTTTTCTTGCTCTTGTTTTTCTAGGAGTCTAAGATTCATCATTAGATCTTTAGATTATTTATTTGAGGCCACTCTGTTTTCCTAGTGTGGGCATTCAATGTTATGAATTTTCCCTGGAGAACTGCTTTCTTTGTGTCCCATAGATTCCTGTATGTTGTATTGGCATTTTCATTTATTTGTAAAAACTGTCTAATTTCTTCTTTAATTTCTTGTGTAATCCATTGATTGTTTAGGAGAGTGTTGTTCAGTTTCCATGTGCTTGTGAATTTCCTACAGTTTCTTGTGCTATTGATCTCCAGCTTGATTGCCCTATGATCTGATAATATAGAGGGGATAATTTCAGTTCTTTTGCATTTATTCAGACCTGTTCTGTGAGCCAATATGTGGTCTATCTTGGAGAATGATCCATGTGCAGCTGAAAATAATGTATATTCTGATTTTGTGGGGTGGAATACTCTGTATACATCTATTAAGTCCGTGTGTTCCAAAGCTTGGTTCAGTTCTATTATTTCATTATTGATTTTCTGCCTAGATGATCTGTCAATTTGTGATAGTGGGGTATTTAAATCCCCCACTACAATTGTATTAGTGCTTATTTAGTTTTTCATGTTACTTAATATTTGTTTTATATAGTTGGGGGCATTTATATTTGGTGCATATATGTTTATGATTATCATCTCTTCCTCTTGAATTGTTCCCTTTACAAGGATTTAGTGGCCATCTTTGCCTCTCTTAATGAGTTTTGGTTTGAAATTTACTTTGTCTGTGAAAAGATTGCTATCCCTGCTTTTTTCTGGGCTCCTACACATGGAGAATTGTTTTCCATCCTTTCACTTTCCATCTATGAGCCTTCTTTTGCACTAGGTGTGTTTCTTGTATAAGGCATATTGTTGAATTTTGCTTCTTAATCCATTGTGCCAGTCTAGTTATCTTGATTGGTGAATTGGGGCCATTAAAATTGATGGTTATAACTGAAATGTTCTGACTTATTATTGCCATGTTATTGTCCTTTTTGTTGACTCGTTTTGCTTTTTCTCCCCTCTCCTTTTAGTGTCTTGCCTTGCCTATTTGATTTGGTCTGCTGGGCTTCATGTTATTGTCACCTTCATTGTCCTTTTCTAGGATATTGGTTAGAATTTCCTGTAGTGCTGGTTTGGTGTTCATGAAGTTTCTCAGGTGGTCTTTGTCGTGGAAGTTTCTTATTTCCCTGTCTATTTTGAAAGAGAGCTCTGCAGCATACATCAGTCTAGGTTGGAGGTTGTTTTCTTTTAGGACTTGAAATACCTCACTCCAGGCTCTCCTTGTCCTAAGGGCTTGTGTTGAAAAGTGTGCTGTGATTCTAATGGGCTTTCCTTTGCATGCAATTTGTTTCTTTTCTCTTACTGCTTGTAGTATTATTTTCTTCTGTTGGATTTGTGGGATCTTGATTATTATATGTCTAGGTGTAGGTTTGTTTTGATCATGGCTAGTTGGAGTTCTATGTGTCTCACTTATCTGCATGTGTAATTCTTCCCTTCTGTTTGGGATGTTTTCTGTCATTAATTCTTTGAAGAGCTTTTTTTAAGTCTTTTAAGTCTTTTGTGTTTTCTCCGGGTATTTCATGGATTCCTATCAGCCTTATGTTATTCTCTTTGCATTGTCTAGAAGTTGTTGGATTGATTTCTCATGATTCCTTACTGTTTTTGAGAGACCTCTTTTTTCACAGTCACTGACTGCAATCCTATCTTCTATATCTGAAATTCTATCTTCATAATCTTTTATTCTGTTGCGTACACTTTAAATAGAGTTTTTAATGTCCTGGATATCTGTTTGAATCTGTTTTATGGATTCCATTTCTTTCCTCTCTTGGGCATTCATTGTTTCCATTTCTTTCTTATGCTGAGTTTTCATGGCTTCTTCATGGTCTTGAGCTCATCTCTTTTTTTGTCAGTTTCTGTTCTAGAATCTTGAATCATTACTTCCATTTTGGTCACCATGTCTATGGTTACCTGAGAAATTATTTCTGATTTGAATTTTTCTAGAGCCTGATTGATCTGTTTTGGTATCTACTGTGCTATGGGTCCAGGGTGTCCGCTGGTTCACTATCGGACTTTTCATCCTCATTTGCCCTACTGTTTGCCATTGGTAAAATGGAAGTTTGTCTTGTGTCTTGCTTAAGTGTTTTCTCATTTTTATTTTTGTTGTTGGGTTGTCCTTGGTTTAATTTCTGGGTTGTTACTTAAATATTTCCGATATAGTTGTGCTTTAGCTTTTGAGTCTCTAATGACTCATAGACATCCTCATTTTCATAATATTTGTGAAAACAACTCAATAAATCAATCACAATCTTTTATCCCAATTGATACATTCAGCAGCCCAATAGAATCAAGCACAGCTTGCAAATTCACTACTTGTGGTAGTCATTAATCTATCACCTTTAAACTGTGTGAATTAAATTAATATAAGAAGCAGGTCAAAATATGCCTGCAGTGAATAAACTCTTCAATATAGCATCATTATCACTTGGGGGGCACTCAGACAGAATTAGGATGAGAGGAGTAGGTAAGTGAAAGAATTGGAGAAGGTTTCAAGTGAAGCCAGTGTACATAGATTGACCATACTATCTTTACAAAACTATTAACTTCAAAGGGGATAGACAGAGTGCAGGAATATATCCCCTTAACAGTAATAGGGGCTTGCCTTCCCTTGAAGTTACGGAGCCATGATTGAGGTAAAATGACAGGAGAAAAGAACATAAAGAAAAAAAGAAAAAATAATAAAAGAAGAACTCTGAGTTAGGGTATGAGCAGGAATAGAAAGGGAGATGAGGGATAATATGGTGGAGCAAGAGACTGATTTGGAGCGAGAGGACAGAAAAAAAGAAAGAAATTGTAGGGTGGAATAAGGATAAGAAAATTAAAAATAAATAAATAAAATAAAAAATAATTTGAAGGGCCTCTTTTAAACTATGTCTCTGTTGTCATGTTATACCACATGTACAGCCATGTGCAGAATCAAATCCCCTCATCTCAGCTAGCCAATGGCACGTCCGCACTGCACAGACTGACCTCATCCCACAAGGCCTAATTTTCCCAACCCGCAGTGTTGAACTCCACTCTGTTCTATTACAAGTTTCCCCTCCCCTTTCTTTAAAGATGTTCAAAGTTGGGAGCTCAGGAAAATACCCTTCACCTATGCCTCTGCAGAGTGGGTTCAAGGATTGGCCCAATCAGGAGGTTTGAGAAAGAGGGGGGAGGGTGAGCAGGTTGTGGGGTTGTTTCAAGGGTGGCCATGAAGCTGTCTTCCTTACTGGATCTGGTGGCGCTCAGTTGTGGAGGTCGCAGACCTGCCGGGTGGTTTAGAGAAGCATTACTGCCACTACTCTTTAAAATTTTCCAGGAAATTGAAAGGGAAGAAATAGTTCCAAATTCATTCTGGGAGCAGGTTTTATTTTGATTCCCAATCCAGAGAAAGTTCCAACCAAAAAAAGAGAACTACTCACCAATCTCCTTAATGAACATAGGTGCAAAAATTCTTTTTTTTTTTTTTTTTAATTTTTGGTACCAGGGATCAAACTCAGGTACTTGCATTTGCAAGGCAGGCTGCAGAACCACTGAGCTAAATCCCTAGCCATAAAAATTCTTAATAAGATACTGGAAAAGAGAATACAGAGGGTCATCAAGAAGGTCATGCAACCTGAAAAAGTCAGAATTATCCCAGGGATGCAAGGATAGTTCAACATACACAAATAATAAATGTAATACATCATATTAAGAAAGTCAAGGACAAAAATCATATAATCATCTTTATAGATACATACAAAGTATTTAACAAAATTCAACATGCATTCATCATAAAAACTCTGCAGAAAATTGGAATAGATGGCCTTTATCCCAACTTGATAAAGGCTATTTATGAAACGCCAACAGCCAACATCATATTAAATGGCCTAAAACCAAAAATGTTCATGTTAAAATCAGGAACAAGACAAGGATGCCTACTATCACAACTTGTGTTCAATATAGTTCTAGAAACAGTAGCCACAGCAATTAGACAAGAGAAGGAAATTAAAGAAATAATGATAGGAAAGGAAGAAGTTAAATGGTCATTATTTGTTGACAATGTGATACTCTACATTGAAGACCCATAAAACTCAGCCAAAAGTCTTCTATACTAAATTGACACTTTCAGCAGAGTAGCTGGATACAAGATTAACACTCAAAAATTAATAGTCTTCTTGTACAAAAACAACAGACTCACTGAGAGAGTAATTAGAGAAATAATTTCTTTCACAAGAACAGCCAAAAAAATGAAGTATATAGGAATCAATCTAAATTAAGCAAAACTACATCACTCTGAAAAAAGAGATCAAAGATGATATAAGAAAGTTGAAAGATATCCCCAGCTCCTGGGTAGGAAGAATCAACATAGAGAAGATGGGCATATTAATAAAATTGCTATACCAATTCAACACAATTCCAATTGAAATTCCAACAGTGCATTTCACAGAACTAGAGAAAACAATCCAAAAATTCACTTGGAAGCAGAAGAGACCTAGAATAGCAAATGCAATTCTAGGCAACAGAGACACCGCAGGGGTATCACAATTCCCAAATTGAAACTGCACTACAAAGCCACTGTGATAAAAACAGCATGGCACTGGCAAAGTAAAAGAACTGAGGTTGAGTTGAATACATTGGCAGACACAGAAACAACTTCAGATGTACTCAACTATCTCATATTTAACAAATGAGACAGCATCCTAAATAGAAGATAGATAATCTCTTTAATAAATTGTGTTAGAAAAACTGGATTTCCACCTGTCAAAGATGAAAGCTAGACCCTATCTTTCACCATGCACTAAACTAAAATCAAAGTGAATGAAAGATCTAAATATTTAAAAAGAAACATTAAACTTGCTGGAAGATAAGTTAGGTGAAAGTCTCCAAGACATTGGCATAAGAAATGTTTTTATGAACAGATCCTCAATAGCACAGGAACTAGGACAAAGAATCAACAACTGGGATCTCATCTTATTAAAAAGCTTCTGCACTGTTAAAGAAACCACCAACAGAGCTAAGAGACAACCCACAACGTGGGAAAATTTTTTATGAGCTGCTTCTCAGACAAAGGAATAATATCTAGAATACATGAAGAACTCACAAAATTCAGGCCCCCCAAATATAAAGACTCAATTCATAAGTGGGCATCTGAAATGAAGAGACATTTCTCAGAAAAAGAAGTAAAAGTAGCAAATATATATATGGAAAAATATTCCACATCATTGATCATGCAAGAAATGCAGATGAAAATAACACTGATATTCACTTCACTCCAGAAAGAATGGCTGCTACTTAACGTATCTTCCAACAAGTTTAGTGTTTCTGTTTTAAAACTTAGATCTTTAATCCACTTGGATTTTAATTTAGTGCATGGTGAAGGATAACGGTCCAGTTTTAATCTTTGGCAGGTTGAGATCCAGTTTTTCCAACACCGTTTATTAAAGAGGTTGTCTTTCCTCCACTGAGGATGGTCAGCTCCTTTGTCAAAGATAAGGTAGCTGAGTACATCTGGAACTTTTGAAGGCATTGGCATAGGAAAAGATTTTATGAAATAATCTTCAGTAGCATGGGAACTAGCAAAAAGAATCAATAACTAAGTTTTTGTCTTATTAAAAAGCTTCTGCACTGCAAAAGAACTATCAACAGAACTAAGAAACAACCTACAATGTGGGAAAAAAAATTTTACCAGTTGCTCCTCAGACAACGGACTATTATCTAGAATATATGAAGAATTCAAAACAATCATCCCTCCAAATATAAAGACCCAATTAAAAAACGGGCATCTGAAATGAACAGACATTTCTCAGACAAAGAAGTAAAAACAGCAAGTAAAGTATATGAAAAAATATTTCACATCACTGGTCATTCCAGAGATGCAGATGAAAACAACACTGAGATTCCACCTCATGCACAAAGAATGGCTGCTATCAAGAAATCATACAATAGCAAACGTGGGTGGGGTTGTGGGGAGAAAGGAAGCCTTCTCCATTGTTGGTGGGAGTGCAGACTGGTGCAACCACTATGGAAATCATTATGGAGATACTTCAAAGAGCTTGGACTGGAGGTTCCATTTGACCTAGCCATCCCTCTGCTGGGTATCTTTCCAAAAGAATTGAAAGAATCATATCAAAGTGATATATGTGCACCTGTGTTTACAGCAACACAGATTGTAATAGCTAAAACTTGGAAACAGCCCATTTGCCCATCAGTTGGAAACTGGATAAAGAAGATGTGGTTTTTCTATAAAATGGAATATTAGCCATAAAGAGTTAGAGATTATATTCATTCATAGGAAAATGGGTACATATTGAGGATATGCTCCTAAGTGAAATATATGTCACACATGTGCAAATACCGAATAGTTTCTCTGGTTTGAAAAATTATAATAGTAGATAAGATCCTAATGAGATAAGTGACAATGTGAAATAGGAAGAAAAGAGCTAAAGTTATAGGGAAAGTGGGAAGGGTAGGGGAAAGGTAATAATGGAAAAGAAAAAAAATCATGAGAAAATGAGAAAAAGGAAATAAAGTGTTTGTAAATGGGGAGGGGAGGGGGTGAGGGGAGGGCAGGGACAAGGGGAAAAAATGAGAATGAAGACCTGTGATGTAAAGGTACATGATCCCAATAATGAATGTAACTGTACTGTATACCTAAAACGTACCAATAAACTCAATTAATGTTTTTTAATTTAAAAAAAGAAAGAATGGCTTCTATCAAGAAATCAACCAATATCAAATGTTGGCATGGTTGTGGGGAGAAAGGAACCCTTCTCCATTGTTGGTGGCAGTGCAGACTAGTGCCACCACTATGGAAATCAATATGGAGATACCTCCAAGAGCTGGGACTAGAGGTCCCACTTGATCCAGCCATCCTTCTGCTGGGTATCTTCCCAAATGAATTAAAAGAATTATACCACAGTAATGTAGGTACACCCATGTTTATTTTGGCAGACTTTGTAATAGCTAAACTTGGAAACAATCCATTTGCCCATCAGTTGGAGGCTGAGTAAAGAGGATGTGGTTTTTCTATAAAATGGAATACTACTCAGCCATAAAGAATGAGAAACTAGAGTCATTCATATGAAAATGGATGCATATTGAGGCCAAACTCCTAAGTGAAATAAATAAGACAGATGTGTAAATATCTAATACTTCCTCTAGTGTGAAAAACTAAAAGTATAAATAAGATCCAAATTGTATTAATGACAATGTGAAATAAGAAGAAAAGGGCTAGAGGTGTAGGGGAATTGGAAAAGGTAGTGGAAAGGAAATGAGCAAAAAGAAAAAATATGAGGAAACCATGTCTTTGTAAATAGGAAATGGTGGAGGGTGTTAAGAGAGTGCAGGGGTATGAGGAAAAAATGGAAACCAAGATATGTTTTGTAAAGGTACAAGAAACAAATGATAAATGTAACTGTACTTTTTATTTTTAAAGTACAAATAAATTCAGTGAGAAAAAAACAAATTATATTACTGATAATGTGAAGTAGGAAGAAGATGGCTAAAGGTGTAAGGGAAGTGGGAAAGTTAGGGGAAAGGAAATAAATGAGAAGTAAAAATATGAGAAAAGGAAAAAATCGAAACAAAGTCTTTGTAAATAGGGAAGGGTGGAGGGGGTTACTAGAGGGCAGGGGTATGAGAAAAAAAATGAAAACCAAGATCTGTCATGTAAAGGTACAAGATCCCAATGATGAATATAACTATGCTATATACTTTAAAGAGTACCAATAAAATAAAAAAGAAAAGACAAGAAACAAAAGATAACAACAAAAACAGTGATTTTAAAATTATAAATTACAAAAACTACAACTTCAGAGCACAATAAAATTTACCCAAGATTTTCTTATCTGTGCTACATATCTTTATTCCCAAGCCTTATGTCTTGGCAATTCAGTAAGTCATGACCCAGCTTATCACCTTCTCAGTTAGTAATTTACATCTGAAGAGATATCTTACTGAGCCAACTCAGCTAATATCCTATTTGGCTTGAAATTTAGAAATAAATGAGACAAGGAAAAATTGGCAATAGCAAGCAAGGCTGGACATCCAGATACCCAATGAGTAAAACCAGGGCAAAGTTTGGCACCTTTAACTTCAGTTTTTGTCTGTCTCCTTTTTACTTGAAAAGTTTGGTTCAGATACCCACTCAGCTCTTTATGTAGACACTAACTTGTCCAGGACTGGCTTTATTAGCTATAAATTTAACTGTGTCATCCCCCTTCAAGGCTAAGGACACTAACATAAGAATAACTAAAGTATTTTTCAGTGATTGCATGGATAGTCGATTGCTAGCTTTCAAATCATCCAGGTAGGGAACACCAGAGTGATGCCTGGAAATGTCCAAATTTATAATTATCTCAGATTTCAGGAAAAAGAGAGTCTTGCAAACAATCTCATAATGAAATCACATCCCCTCAAGTAGAAGCAATTACTCCATGACAACAGTTGAGGCAAATTCCTGTCCCTCAAGCCATAAAGATTTCTCTGGAGCTATGAAATCAGAACTAAGAAAATTAAAACAAAACTCAATCCCACTTCATTACCCCACAAAATTGGTTCATTATCTTGTGAACAGGCTTTTTTAACCTCTTCCTCAGAGTGAGTCCTCTTCTATTACTCAAGTTGGATTTTTTTCCTACTCCTTCCTACCTGTCTAATCATCTTGTCTGTTCCTTGCAGTGATGTGTTCTAAAATTCTTTTTCCATGACACATGAGTCAAGAAACTACTTCAAAGGTTCAGCGGACCTTTAGAAGACCTGCTTGGATCTCATCTGGTGTCAGAACCAGAATTACAAGATTGAAGACTTTATTTTTCTATTTTGTTTTGGTACTGGGGGTTGAACTCAGTACCTTGTGCTTCTGAGGCAAACAGCTGAACCACTAAGCTAAATCCCCAGCCTGACATTTACACTTCTAAATTGCCTTATAGAGTTACTTAGATCTCCAGAGTATTTTACATGAATATACACCAGGGTCCTGAGAGTATGCAGTTGTTTCTCTTTACAGAACAACTTAGAGCATTCAGACTTTTTACTATGAAGCTTTAGATGAGATTAGTAACCAAATAAAGGAATGGTGGAGTTAAAACATATTGTGGAGGAAGAAATTAAATGAATTGCTAAATAAACATAGTAGTTGAATAAAGGGAGGTAGTCAATATAAATCTAATTATACACACAGCCAGCATTAGAAAAGAGTGAATGGCAATAACATTAGTTAAAAACAAGTAGGAGGATCACTTTCAAATTAACTAAAGCAGTTTAAGAAGTAAAGTATAATTTTAAATTAATTAAATTTAAAAGAACAATTAATTTATTGGTAACTGTGCTTAAAAGTAATATACTGCAGACTTGAAAATTACTTAGAAATGAGATTTAATATTCTCATAACAAAAACTAAGCATATGAGGTAATGCATCTGTTAGATTTACACATTTTACACTCTATGAGAACATGAAAAAACGAAAAAATGGAAGAAAAGTTTTTGTAAATAGAAAGGGGTGGAGGGATTGAAGGGAGGACATAGGAATGGGGAAAAATAAGAATCAAGATATATTATGAAAAGGTACAAATCTCTAATGATGAATGTCATTATATTGTATACCTAAAATGTACCAATAAAATTAATTTAAAGAAACATCATGAACACTATAAATATCATTGTTGTCAATTAAAAATAAAATAAATGTATATCCATTGACCTACTTAATTTTTTTAGTGAATAGTAAGTGTAATATAAAGCCATGTAACTACAATAAAGGAAGAAAACAGGGGGGGGAAGCTACTTTAAAAATAGTCATCTAGCCAGGCGTGGTGGTGCATGTCTGTAATTTCAGGACTCGGAAGGCTGAGGCAGGAAGATTGCAGTGAGCTTGATCCCAGCCGGGGCTACATAATGAGTTCAAAGCCAGCCTGAACTAAAAAGTGAGGCCCTGTCTCAAAAACAAAATACCTAAACAGTCCTCTATATGGTATGGTATTTTGACATCTAAATGGCATGGAAAAACTTGCACTTCCTGATAAAGTTAAATATTTGTTTGTAAGGAATTTTTAAATTTACTCTTTTTCTCCCAATCATTTATTATTTTTAGACTGTAAAATAAATTGACAATCTATAGAGTAACAGGAAAAACACATTTATTAATGTGTGAAAACGTAACAGCCATTTCAAAGTACAAGACACAAAGAAAGGTAAAATGGCTGAATCTTTTACAGCATTCTGAGTTACAGAAAAAAAAAATATAACTACGTCTTCTCAGGGGCAATGGCAGCAAGGTGTCAAAGGTTGAATGGATGAATACCAGGAAAGAGATTATTTTAGGCATATAAAACCTCTCCAGGAGCAGCCCACAGAATACTTGGCAGCTTGCAGAAAATTCTGTCTGAGCCAGGTGAGACCTCTAATCTTTTTCTTCCTATAATAGGATTTTTCTTGCATACTGAGAGGGAGCTTGAAAGAGTATACCTGTTTGTATCTGGTGTTTAGTTCACTAAAGTAGATAAATGTAAATTTCTTTGCAGATTTTCACACCTACTTGTTTTTAGTTCTCTCTTTCTTTCACACAGATAATAACTGTACATCTTTATGAGTTATTTTTAGTACTTTTACATATTTTGTATTTGAAGTAGTGCAAGATTTCTCATGGGGACAAGAGACAAGGATTCTGCACTTTAATGACTTGTTACACACATCAGGTGGAGGAATGATTTTTTCCCTCTATCTTCCCTTGCCAACAGTGTATAGAATGCACTCTGCTCTTATGACCCTACCCTTATTGAAAAGCAATGCACAGTAACATTGGGCCCTGGTAAGAATAGATGTCTCTAAGGTTGAGAATTGCTGGTGATCTATGTTTTCCACATCTATGATTCAGTATAAAATCATCTGACCCAAGGCCCATACCTAGCAACTCTCTTAAAGATTTTACCTTTTTCTCTGTCTGAGCAGTGCATTTCTTTCAGCAATTTTCCTGAACCATATGTCCTTTCTGCATTTTTCCTGCTTCTCAATTCAATCTTTAGCCTGTAAATAAATGCTGTTGCCTTCATTTTAACTTGTCTTGTCACTGAACAAATTTCCTGTATGCTTATGGTATCATCTTGATCATCTTGATGTGCTTTTGTTAAGAAAATATTCTCTGAATAGCCATTTTGAAATATACGAAAAATGCATTTAAGGAAAGCTTTTAATATATTTAAATATCATTTCTTTGTGGGGATTAACTCAAATTATGAGAATCACCCTTTTATTTTATTTTATTTTTTCTTGCAAAGTAATAATTTTATTCTTTTTTTTTCCTCAAGTTTATTGGTACATTTTAGGTATACAGTACAGTTACATTCATTATTGGGATCTTGTACCTTTGCATGGCATGTCTTGGTTCTCATTTTTTCCCCTTATGCCTGCCCTCCCTTCACCTCTCCTCCCCTCCCTCTTTACAAACACTTCATTTCCATTATAAGGGAAGAGAAAAAAACATGAGAAAATCACCTTTTTATTTTAAATCATCTCTTTGGGAAGCTATAGGTTAGAATGTAGCAGACTTCCTGAACCATGTAAGCCTAGGTTGAAGTCTGATCACTGTAAAATGAGAATTACATTTGAAAATAGAGCCACTTATTATTCTTTTTTCACACATAGTAATCAAATATTTATTTGAGACCTAGTATCTATAATAAGTACAAGCAGCTAAAATAATTACCATCATTATCAAAAGTAATATTTTTGGATTTTTCCTGCAATGATATCAGCGATAGCAAATTTCCACTGCAAAATATGAGTACTTCTGTCTTCATGTGCAGGAATTTTAATTTAAACAATATTGGCTGGTCAAAAGAGGAAAAGATGTAAAAATAGGGTTCTGCCTTATGAGGCTATAATATAATACCTACTTGTTTGGGTGTTTGCTGTTTTGTTTGAGGACATATTTCATTGCTTGACATATCCAAGTGAGACTTTAAAGTATTTATTTAAAGAGGAAGGAATCAAATTATTATATTTCACGTTTAAAATCACACTCCCTATAATATCTCTACTTATATGTGTTAATTAGATAAGATGTTTTGAGTTATTTCGTCCTAGTAATGAGTACAGTGCAGAGCACAAGTTAAAAATTTTAATTACTTTTTCCCAAAAGAAAGCATCTAAAGAATATAATGTGATTGTCTTTCTTTCTTATTTTTCATTATCTAAATCCAATAGTTAAAAAATAAGAACATATTAGGATTGAATACTACATAGATGGCATTTCCCCTCACATCCACTTTATTAAATAAATGATTTATATTATCAATAAATGATGAACTTCAGTTATTTTATATCTGTAATTCCAGATATTCTTCATACAGTTAGTTATAAATTGGGTGAAATAGTGTCAAAAAGTAATGAAATATTCACTCCAGAGTTGCATGTTTTTTTTAAAAGATAGAAAAATAACAGTTTTGAATGAAAAATAAAGAATTCTTACTCTATGCTCCTCTGGAGCTCTTAGACAGAGAGATTTCTTTAAAGTATAGTACAGATGAGGAGAGCTGTCACAATGAGGCTTCCTCATAGAGTACAGTTTAAACAGCAGACATAGAGTATTATAAAATTTACCCAGCAGAAACTACATTAATAGCTATCAAGTGTCCATTATTGTCACTGAATTTCATCACATTTGTTGTGCTCTACATGGATTGCCAAGTTTAGAATTTACTTGGCAGTTTCTTTTGTGTTGCAATCTCATTTACTGGTCAAGTTGAATCCATTCAAAAGGAACATTGTATAGCATTCAAATATGAAGCTGAAAACTCTCATTATTTCCGTATGAGCTGTCTCTCCAAGCAGTGTTTCAGGAAATGTTCCTTCCTCAGTAGATTATGCTGATGTATGCCAGTTTGCTAATTATTACTTAAAACATAAAATAAAACTCAACATAGCATATTAATCACATATTCTGACATCCTGTGCAGGCTAGTGTGACCTGCACTACAAGTGAGAGAAACAGCAATATCACCCCTGAAGTGAAAATAAAACTTCAAATTTATTTATTACTGAGTCAAAGAAAGGATGTAAAAATGTCGTATGCATCCTTTAAAGAATGTTTTATATGGGTTTGTGTTTAAGACACGTCTCTGCATATTCATGTTAGAACACATTATTTTGTCTTTCTTATATTTAATCTGATGTTCCGTATAATTTGTATTGTGTGACTTCTCAATACCATAAGCAAATGAATCATATTAAATTTTCCACTAATAATTTACAAAAACAACAAATCACAAGTAGTTTCATGTACTGATGTTTACTCCAAAGTTTAAGACTCTAGTGCTTTTTCTTCTCCAGTGGAGGAGATGCTAAATGCTTTATTCTTCCTTACAATTCACATTATGAAGTATTCTTGAATAGCGTTAATCTATTAACTTCCTTTAGTTTCTGTCTTTATTTTTATATTATTTTGAATTCCTGTCATTTCTGTTTTAAAAGAAATGGAGTCCTTTTCCAGCATCACTTCTCAAATAAGGAAACTCCTACTTCTTGTATATCAAGATAAGTAATGTATATTTCTAAAGCTCAAAATTTGAAGAAGAAAATTTCTTAGATGTGAAAAAATGAAATATCAGTGACAGGTTTCTTTGTACATGTTAGATCATAAACATTTTTGGGCTTATCTACGGTAAATACTACAATAGAATTCCCTGAATTTGAACATAACTATACTTGAGGAGCCTCATACCATTGCCTAGAAAATTATAACATTTAAAGGAATAATTTAGTAGATTACAAAATTCAATCTATTCTCTTTAGCCATTACACATTTGTTTAACCACCCATCCAGGCTATGCACTTGGTAGCTATAGTTCTATATTTTTCTGCTTGATGTCAGTTCTTCAAAAAAAATGATAGGCTACACTGCAAATTGTACACAAAGGTTTATACAGATAACATTGATTCCAATGGTTCTTTTTTCCCTAGTGGAATGATACAATTTTTGTACATGCATGCTTTAGCAAAACTTAGCAAGTAAACCAACAGATGATTTATTCTTGAAAGTATATTATGGCAGTCATGACTAAGAAAGAAAATTTGAAATTTTATATTTCTTTCAGAAGACACGAGGTGAATGGAAATGCACATAGTCATGCATGGAAGGCAGAAACAGAAATGAACCATATGCCCTGCACTACCAACACCACTGCCAGCCCAGGCCTCAAACAATCAACGTTGGAGGCAAGAGAGCAGCCAAACTACCGAATACTAGCCAGCTCTGCTCCTAGTTTCTCTACAGCAAAAAGAGGCAAATATATCTATTACATCTTGCAAAAATTATCTTTCAAATTTGATGAAGAAATTAGGTTTTTCCATTACAAAGAGAACCTAGAGAATTTCATGACCACCAAAGCAACAGTCCAAAAAGTCTGAAGGATAATCTAGAAAGACACAACAAAGTTAAAAATGCTAAAAGGTCCAACATAATGAATGCATAAGACAAATCTAGCAATTAAGTAGAAGGGAAAGAAACCAAAACAAGAGGAAAATAATAAAAGGACAGGAATGATTCAGCACCTATCAATTATACCTTTAAATGAAAGTGTATTAAATTGAAAATCAAAGGACACAGATTAATAGAATGGATCAAGAAACAAAATCTAATGGTATGCTGTGTACATGAAAAGAATAACAAAAATATTCAGAATATAAATATGAAAATAATATTTGATGAAATGTAGAACTTGAAAACAAGCACACTATTTGTTCTGTGTTCTCACAAAGTTAACTTTAAGCCAAAGCTGATAAAAATGGGAAAAGGACATTATATATTGGTTAATGAGAACATTCAAGAGAAAGAGATAATAATTATAAATATGCATGTACCAAATCACAGTATACACAACTTCATTAAACAAACACCTACGGAAATAAAAATTACATAAGCATCAATAAAATCATAATGGGAGAACTCAGTAACACTATAAAATTTAGATTAGTCAACTAAACAGAAAATCAACAAAGAAATATCAAACTTGGTCTGAACTTTTGAACAAATGGATTTAAAAGATATACATAAACTGCAGTATTCAATAACAAAAGAATACACATTTTTTGGAAAAACACATGGTACTTTCTCCAAAATAGGGCACATAACAGTAAATAAAGCATGCATAGGTAAATATAACACTGTATTATAACATGCAATAGCTGAAATTTTGCCATGCAATGAGAATAAAAGTCACTAGCAAAAGAAACCACAGAAATCTAGGTAAACATATGAAAAAAATCTTGAATAATCAATGGGCTACAGAAAAAATTAGGGAAGAAAGAATACAGTTCTTGCAATTAAATTATATTGCCAGTACAACATACTAGAACTTATGAAATATAATGAAGAAAATCCTGAGAAGGAAGTTTATAGTAGTATATGTCTAGGTCAGAAAAACAGAACTAGCCCAAGCAAATAAGCAAATGATGTGTCTCAAGGTCCTAGAAAAACAAAAGCAAATCCAGAGCTAACAAAAGGAAAACAAATTACAAAATCCAAGCAGTAATCAATGAAATTCAGACTCCAAAAACCATGCAAAGACTCAAAAAATCAAATCACTGCTTCTTTGAAATAATAAGCAATACAGAAAAACACTTATCTATGTTTTAACAAAAAAGAGAAAGAAAAGACACAAATCAATGCACTTAGAAATGAAAACATAACAGACATTTCCAAACTTTTAAAAATTATTGGCTATTACTTCACAAACTATATGTCAAAAAATTGGAGAACTCATAAAAAAGGGAGAAATTCCTAGATACATATGAAATGCGAAAATTGAACCCAGAAGACTGAAAAATCTTGAATAATCTGAAAAAATGCAATGAAAATGAAACAGTAATAAAAACAGTACTAATAAAAGTCCAGAAGCTAATTAATTCAGAGCTGAATTTTATGAGATCTTCAAGGAAGAACTAACACCAATATTTCATACTTCTAAAATTATTCTGAGAAATTAACACTACCTGATCCCTAAACCAAACAACCTAAAAAATGGAATCATAGGCTAATCTCTTTAACAAACACACATTCAAAAAAAACTTTTAGAAGATACTGGCAAACTGAATGCACTAAATCTTCAAAAATATAATGTACTATGGCCAAATGGGGATGCAAGTATAGTTCAAAATAAAGAAGCTATAAAATATAATTCATTCTATAAATAAGAGCAAGGACAAAAATCATATAATTGTCTCAGATGATGAAAAATCTTGGACAAAATCCAAAATGTTAAAAAAAATCCATGATAAACTAAAAAAAAATAAGTATAAAAGGATTTTAGTCTCAATTTGATAAAAGCAATGGATGAGCAGCCTATCTCAACACCAAATTAAATGGGGAAAAATCTGAAAGCTTTCCCTCTGATATCAAGAAAGAAGACAACCACAACTGCTATATATATTCAATGCAATGCCAACTGAAATTCCAACACTATATTTCACAGAACGAGAAAAAAATGCAAAAATTCATTTGAAATCATAACAGACCTAGAATAGCAAAAGCCATTTTAGGCAACAGATACATGGCACCAGGTGTAACAATTCCCAATTTGAAACTATACTTCAAAGCCACTGTGATAAAAACGGCATGGTACTGGCAAAGAAATAGGCCTGAGGATCAGTGGAACAGAATGGAAGACACAAAAACAAATGCAGATGTACTCAGCTACCTCATCTTTGACAAAGGAGCTGACCATCCTCAGTAGAGGAAAGATA
>NW_022900951.1:71496054-71498709 GCF_012274545.1 Fukomys damarensis
AATAATCTGAAACAATGCATAAGATTCTAATAAGATTGCTGACATTTAGAAATGGGAAGAAAGGAGCTAAAGGTTTAGGGAAGGTGGGATGGGTAGGGGAAGAGTAAAAAGGGAAAAGAAAAAAGTGTGAGAGAATGAAAAGATGAAAATAAAGTGTTTGTAGATGGGGAGGGGAGGAGGGGGTGAAGGGAGGGCAGAGGTAAGGGGAAAAATGAGAATCAAGACTTGTCATGTATGGGTACAAGATCCCAACAATGAATGTAACTGTACTGTATCCCTAAAATATACCAATAAACTCTATTAAAGCTGAAAAAAAAGAAAGAAGACAAGCACATTCATAGTCACCACATCAGTTCAACACAGTCCTAAAACATCAGCCAAGAGCAATCAGTCAAGAGAAAGAAACAAAAGGGGTACATATAGGAAAGAATGAAGTCAAAGAATCATTTGTTGCTGTCATTCATTAATACAATACCTAAAAAGACTCCATGAAAAGATTCCTAGAGTTAGTAGCCAAATTTGGTAATGTAGCATGATAAAAAACAAACACACAAATCACTAGCATTCCAGTACAGTTGTAATGAGCTCACTGAAAAATAAATTATGAAAAAATTACCATTCACAATAGATAAAAAATGAAATGCTTTAGGAATTAACCTAACAAAAAAGTGAAAGAACTCTACAATGAAAACAATTTGTTAGAAGGATAAAATAGGTACAGCTTTTTAATACAATCAAGGACTTTTGGAACAGAACCTTACCTCCAGAAGGCATAAGCTGCAAAATCAACAAATTGTTTCTGTTCATCATTTAGAATTTTAATCCATTTTGATTTTAGTTTAGTACATTTTAAGATATATGTAGTGAGTCTCAGTCTTCTACATGTGGAAATCCAATTTTCTGAGCACCATTTATTGAAATATCTATCTTTCCTCCAGCACAGGTTTTTGGTTCCTTTGTAACCGGTCAAATAGCTATATGTGTATATGGCTGTTTCTGCTTGATCCACTCTCCTGTTTTACACAAAGATGTATAAAAAATATATAAAACATAGTTATTTGATTTGCTTAGGGTCATGTTTCAGAAATTAATCTCAATAAAAATTTTAAAAGTAAAAAATGCATCACACACACAGATAAACAAGCAACAGAGTTGAGAGATAACCTACAGAATGGGAAAATATTTTGCTCTGTATACATCATACAAGGGAATAATATCTCAAATATTTAAAGAAATAAATATTACACTCCCAAAATAAAATACCTAATCAAAAAATGGAATGAAACAAATAATTATGCATCAGAAGTACAAATATTCAATAAATGCATTAACAATGTTCAATATCACTGACCATTAGAAAAATATAAATTAAAGCTACTTTGAAACATCATCTTATCCCAAGAGGAATAGCTGTGCTTAAAATGTCTAAGAACAAGGATGTGGATGAAGGAGGAATGGAAAGGAAAGAGGAAGAAAAAAGGAATTATGATGTGTTATGTATATGTACCAATGTTCGACATGGAGTGTAAACATATGTACTACAAATATGTGCTTATAAACTATAATTAAATTTAGATTCATTCATAGGAAAAAGGATACATATTGAGGATATACTCCTAAGTGAAATAAGTCACAGAAGTGTAAATACTGAATAGTTTCTCTGGTGTGAATAAACTATAATAGTACATAAGATTCTAATGATAGAATGGAAAATGATATAATGTGAAATAGCAAGAAAGGGGCTAATGGTGTAGGGAAAGTGGGAAGGGTAGGGGAAATCTAATAAGGGAAAAGAAAAAGATGAGAAAATATAGAAATGGAAATGAAGTATTTGTAAAGCGGGGAGGGAGGAGGAGGTGAAGGGAGGGCAGGGATAAGGGGAAAAATGATAACGAAGACCTGTCATGTAAAGGTACAAGATCCCAATGATGAGTGTAACTGTACTGTATACCTAAAATGTACCAATAAACTCAATGAGAAAAAAAAGTAACTAGGGCCAGGGATTTAGCTCAGTGGTTCCACCACCTGCCTCACAAGCACAAGATCCTGAGTTCGATACCTGGTACCCCCCCAGCAAAAGGTAACTAAAAAATAGTGACCAAAGTAAAACATACATTAGCTCTTTACAAAAAACGTTGGAATTGATATCATAGTGGTTCCCTCTGAGTTTTTGTCATTAAAAAACATGCCTCCATGCATAGAGGTATGATACAGTACCATGATACATAGTAGGGACCGTGCTTTATCAGAGCTACATTTAATGATATTACTCTAGAATGTTCTCTTTCCAGATGATGATTAAGAAGCCAATAGAAAAAATGGTCCCAGGTACCACAACAGCAACAGAACTTTGCTGTTGTCTGGATATTATTCTTTTCTTTGTTTTTTTTTTTTGTTTTTGTTTTTTGTTTTTTAATGGAATGTGCTGAATGTCGATAATTTTGTTTAGATGACTGCAGAACCTGGAAAAGCTGTTGCTGCTATAGATGCATAACATACTATTATTAGTCTTTTTCTTTTCTTATTCTGTTGCATGCACAATGGAAATCATCATATTCCAGAAAGAGACCAGTTGGCTTGCTGGTGATGTTCTTTCCTATTATCTGCTTAATAGAGACGTTTGTGTGGAGGGAAGGATTTCTGAAACACCCACTG
>NW_022900951.1:71499246-71503967 GCF_012274545.1 Fukomys damarensis
AGTAAAGGGCTAAAGGTGTAGGGAAAGTGGGAAGGGTGGGGGAAAGGTGATAAACGACAGGAAAAAATATGAGAAATTGATAAAAATGGAAATAAAGTGTTTGTAAAAGGGGAGGGGAGGAGGGGGTGAAGGGAGGGCAGGGACACGGGGAAAAAATGAGAATCAAGACCTATTATGTAAAGGTACAGAATCCCAATGATGAATGTAATTGTATTGTATACCTAGATTGTACCAATAAACTCAATAAAAAGAAAAAAAAATCATGCCTCCTTGGACAAAATTACAGATATTTAAATCAAGTAATCCACTTATGATGAACCATGACCACCAGAAAAAAATAAGCTTTTAAAACATCGTGACATGTCCTTGTTAACATTCTAAAAACTTTTATGAGATCAAGAGTAGCTTTTTCTCTAATGGCCACATTTCTTTGTTTCAATGTTCTTTTACTAAATCAGTTGCTTCAAACCAAACTGTGCTATTCAGAACAGCAATGAATAAAAGTGCTATAAATATAGTTACATATAGATGTTGGACATAAATTTTCATCTCCTTTGGGTATAAAATATGAATTGTGACTGTTGGATTACAGGGTAGAGATAAATTAGGTTTTATAGGGACAGCCAAATTGTCTTCCATAGTGGCTGCATCACCAATCTCGTAAGGATCTTTAGCCTTCAGAATAATCAGAAATACCATTTTTGCATAGGAACAACTCTTTTTTGTTTGTTTATTTTGTTTTGTTTTTTGGTAGCAGAGATCAAATTTGGGACCTTGTGCTTAAGAGAGAGGCAGTGGAACACTGAACTAAACCCCTGGCCCTGGAACAAGTCTTTTATTATGATTGAGCACAAATGGAAATGTATGTGGAGATCAAAATCCAAGGCCAACCAATAGGAAAATTATGTATAGCTTTCATGGCATATATGGAATAGGAAGGGATATCATTTTTTGATATCATCACATATAAATGTGGAAATTTAGTAGCTTGTGTTCTTATTCCATGGACATCTTATGTCCATTTTAATTTCAAACTCAGAGTGTGATATTTACTACATTAATAAAGGCAAGTGTAAGTCATATTAATGACCATTTATTTACACATGAACGCGTTCATTGCCACATAAAATCTGTTGCTTATTATCTAAGAAGTTCTTATATTTGCTTTGATGCATGGCAAAATAAATTTTCTGCACCTTGGGGTTTGATTTTAATAATCCTGTTTTTGTCTCTTTCTTCTTGATATCTGTCCTGTCTTTGCTTGGTGCTGACTTTCAATCCATCCACCTACTGATGTCTTATCTTAATTTCAAAGCCATGAAGACTATCCCACTTTTTATTTATTTTTATTTCTCATTGAGTTTTTTGGTACATTTTAGATATACAGTACAGTTACATTCATTATTGGGATCTTGTACCTTTACATGACAGATCTTGGTTCTCATTTTTTCCCCTTACACCTTCCCTCCCTTCACCCCCTCCTCCTTTCCCTATTTATGAATACTTTATTTCCACGTTTTCATTTTCTCATTTTTTCTTTTCCCTTAATTCCTTTCCCCTACCCTTCGACTTCCCCTACACCTTTAGTCCATTTCTTCCTATTTCACATTGTCAATTATACCATTAGGATCTTATGAACCATTACAGTTTTTCACACCAAAGAAACTATTTGGTATTTACATATGTGTGACTTATTAATTTCACTTAGGAGTATATCCTCAATATGTATCCATTTTCCTATAAATGAATCTAATTTCTCATTCTTCATGGCTGAGGTTCCATTTTATAGGAAGACCACATATTCTTTTTTTTTCAGCTTTAATTGAGTTTATTAGTACATTTTAGGGATACAGTACAGTTACACTCATTGTTGGGATCTTGTACCTCTACATGACAGGTCTTGATTCTCATTTTTTCCCCTTACCTCTGACCCGATTAAAAAATGGGCAACCGTAATGAACAGACATTTCTCAGTCAAAGAAGTAAAAGCAGCAAGAAAATATTTGAAAAAATGTTCCACATCACTGGTCATTCGAGAGATGCAGATGAAAACAACACTGAGATTCCACCTCACCCCACTAAGAATGGCTGCTATCAAGAAATCACACAATAACAAATGTTGGTGGGGTTGTGGGGAGAAAGGAACCCTTCTCCATTGTTGGTGGAAGTGCAGACTAGTGCAACCACTATGGAAATCAATATGGAGATACCTCAAAGAGCTTGGACTGGAGGTTCCATTTGACCTACCCATCACTCTGCTGGGTATCTTTCCAAGAGAACTAAAAGAATCATATCACAGAGAAGTATGTGCACCCATGTTTATAGCAGCACAGTTTGTAATAGCTAAATCTTGGAAACAGCCTATTTGCCCATCCGTTGGAAACTGGATAAAGATGTTATGGTTTTTCTATAAAATGGAATATTACTCAGCCATAAAGAACGAGACCACATATTCTTTATCCAGTCTCCAAACAGCAAATGTGCTGTTTCCAAATTTTAGCTATTACAAACTGTGCCGCTATAAACATAGGTGTGCATATATCACTGTGGTATGATTCTTTTTAATACCAAGCATAGGGATGGCTGGGTCAAATGGAACCTCTAGTCCCAGCTCTTTGAGTTATCTCCATATTGATTTCCATAGTGGCTGCACCAGTCCGCACTCCCACCAACAACGGAGGATTCCTTTCTCTCCACAACCATGCCAACATTTGATATTTGTTGATTTCTTGATAGCAGCCATTCTTTGTGGGGTGAGGTGGAATCTCAGTGTTTACATCTGCATTTCTGGAATGACCAGTGATGTGAAACATTTTTTCAAATATTTACTTGATGCTTTTACTTCTTTGTCTGAGAAATGTCTGTTCATTTCAGATGCCCATTTTTGAATTGGGTCTTTATATTGGGGGGCTTATTTTTTGAATTCTTTATATATTCTAGATAATAGTCCTCTGTCTAAGGAGCAGCTAGCTGGTAAAAATTTTTCTGTCATTGTAGGTTGTCTTTTAGTTCTTTTGGTAGTTTCTTTTACAGTGCAGAAGCTTTTTAATAAGATGAGATCCCAGTTGTTGATTCTTTCTGCTAGTTTCCATGCTACTGAGGATTTGATAATACCAATAAAAAATACAGGAATCCATGGGACACAATGAAAGCAGTTGAATGTGGTAAATTAATGGCATTGAATGCCCACACTAGGAAAACAGAGTGAGCGCAAATAAACAATCTAATGATGAATCTTAGACTCCTAGAAAAACAAGATCAAGAAAATGCCCCCACAAAAAAAGAAAAAGAAGAACAAGAAAAACCCAAAGCTCATACTAGAGAGGAAATTATAAAGATTAGAGAAGAAATCAGTGCAATGGGACCTAAGAAAATGATACAAAAAATCAATTAACAGAAGATTTGGTTTTTTGAAAGAATAAATAAAACAGATAAACCCTTAGCTAACCTTGTCAAAAAAAGGAAAGAAAAGGCTCATATTCATGCAATTAGGAATGAAAAAGTTGAAGTCACCACAGATCAAATGGAAATCCAGAGGATCATCAGTACCTATGAAAACCTGTACTCTAATAAAGTGGAAAACACAGAAGAAATGGACAGATTTCTAGATACTTATGGATTATCAAAGTTTAATGTAGAAGATAAAAATATTCTAGTCCACTTTTTAACTACCAATTCCTTGATATGACTTTTAGCCCCCAAAGGATTAGCATAGTGTTCTCAGTTGTACAGTTTTCTATTACTTCAAGCAACGAATAATAGTTCTTGCTTCATGCAGATTTTACAGTGTACTCTTTTTTGAAACCAACATGAGAGTTGATAGTGTTGTATGTCCTCTATAATATTTGAAATAGTCAATATTTTAAATTGCAGTGATTTGGATCCATATGTAGTGATATGTCACCATTATTTTAATTTGCAATCTTCTAATGATACATGGTGTTCAGTATATTTCCCTATGACTATTATTATTAATGAGGTGTTTGTTCAGATCATTTATATATTCTCTTCATTTTCTTATTGGTATATGATTTCGACATATAAAAATTTTTATCATCTTGGGAAATTTGTGCACATTCACATCTCTTCTTAAATATTATTTTTCAGCTTTAATTGAGTTTATTGGTACATTTTAGAGGTACAGTATAGTTACAATCATTGTTGGGATCTTGTACCTCTACATGACAGGTCTTGATTCTCATTTTTTTCCCCTTGTACCTGCCCTCCCTTCACCCCATTCTCCCCTCCCCATCTACAAAGACTTTATTTCCATCTTTTCATTATATCACATTTTTTCTTTTCCCTTATTACCCTTCCCCTACCCATCCCACCTTCTCTACACCGTTAGCTCCTTTCTTCCCATTTCTAAATGTAAATAACCTTATTAGGATCTTATGTATTATTGCAGATTATTCACACCAGAGAAACTATTCAGCATTTACACATGTGTGACTTATTATTTAATTACTCTTCCCATACCTGTCCTCCTTCAGAAGCCAAACCAGATCCCCTTGCCATCTCCACAATATCTACCTGCTTGTTTTCTATTAACTCTATTTTATTTTGCACTACATGTTATTTATATTTTGACCTTTGCATATATGAGAAATTATGTCATATTTAACCTATATGTTTGATATAATACACTTAGCATTATGATCAAATAAAATGATCTATCCTTTTTTCTAAAAACTGACTCAAATTTATCCTTTTCAGATAAG
>NW_022900951.1:71509244-71592256 GCF_012274545.1 Fukomys damarensis
TCTTTACCATTTAGGATGGGGGGTTAGACTTAGAACGAGAGGATTAGATAAGTGAAAGATTTAGAGCAGGTTTGAAGTGATTCCAGAGGTTGTAGAATTTCCTTACTATCTTTACAAAGCTATTAGCTTCAGGGGGGATAGAGAGAGTTCAGGAATGAGGAGAAGAATATATCCCCTTAACAATAACAGGCACTTGCCTTCCCTTGAAGGTACAGAGCCATGAGTGAGGTAAAATGAGTGGAGAAAAGAATATAAAGAGAAACCCCTCCTAAAAACAAAAAATAATAAAAGAAGAAGTCTGAGTTAGGGCAAGAGCTGGAATAAAAAGGGAGATGAGGGACAATATGGTGGAGTAAGAGACTGAGTTGGAGAGAGAGGACAGAAAAAGGAAAGAAATTTTAGGGTGGAATGAGGAAAAGAAAAAAGAGAGAGAGAGAGAGAGAGAAAAAAAAGAATTTGAAGGGCCTCTTTCAGACTGTTTCTGTTCTCATATTATACCACATGTACAGCCATATGCAGAACCGAATCAGAAAACTTCCCTTCATGGGAACCTATGCCTCTGCAGATTTGGTCTAAGGACTGGCCCAATCAGGAGGTTTGAGAATGGGGGGGGTCGTGGGGGTGTTTCAAGGGCGCCTGCATGGCTACCTTCCTTACTGGGTCTGTTGTTGCACAGTCCGGGAGGTCGCACACCCGCCGGGTGATCTCAGGCAGGCAGGCAGCTCCTTATCACTACAGGTTTCCTCTCTTCGCGTTACTGACAGCACAGCTTCCAGCTGATCTTCCCGATTCTGCTCCTTCCCGCCTCTGTTCTGTTTCTACCAACTCTTAGCACATATGCCAGAGAATTACAGGCCTCCCCAGTAGTGGCCTGCCCCTGCCAAATTTAAGGAAGTGATCCATCCAACCATTTGTTGATGGGTATAAAGGCAATTTTAAACATTTACCTATAAGAACTGTGATGCTTATAAACATGAGTATAAGTGTATCACTGTAAAATGATATCTTTCAATCTTTTGGGAAGATAGTAAACAGTGTTGGATAAAATGGAATTTCTATTTATATTTTTGAAAATACACCATATTAATTTTCTTAGTGTCTTACTAGTTTAAATTCTAACAAATAATGTAGAAGGGAACTTTTTACCCTATAACTTTGACAGCACTTGTGTTGTTAATTTCTTAATGATACGTGTTCTATTTGGAATAAAATTTTATCTGAGTGTTATGGTGAATCACATTTTTCAAATGGCCAAAAATGCTGAACATTTTTTTTTTTTTTGTACCAGAGATTGATCTCAGGACCTTGCACTTGTGAAGCAGGGGAAGGAACCACTGAGCTAAATCCCTTACCCATTGCTGAATGTTTCTTTATGATCTTATTGGCCATTTACAGCTCTTCTTTGGATGCATGTCTATTTCTCTCAATTGACAATTTTACATGGATATTTTACTTTATCGAGTCTATTGTTTGAGTTCTGCAAATATTCTAGTGATTAGTATCCTCTCAAAAGAGGAGTTGACAAAGATTTTTCCCCAAATCTGTATATGTTCTCTTCACTTTGTTGATTTTTTTTCC
This sequence comes from Fukomys damarensis, assembly GCF_012274545.1. Lineage (NCBI taxonomy): Eukaryota > Metazoa > Chordata > Mammalia > Rodentia > Bathyergidae > Fukomys > Fukomys damarensis. The sequence goes on from NW_022900951.1 coordinate 71,510,823, forward strand.
TTTGCTGTGTAGATATTTAATTTTTTCATAATTCCATTTATTGGTTCTTGGTATTCTTTCCTGTGCAGTTGAGGTTTTCTGTTCCTAATGTTTTTTGCCTATGCTTATGACTTCAAGTGTTTTACCAATTTTATCTTCCATCATATTAGCTCTTTTCTTTTAATATGGTGGCCTTTCATCCATTTTGATTTTATTTAGTGTAGTATGGAAGATATGGATCTAGATTCATCTTTTTCACATAGACAACCTGTTTAGCACCATCTCTTACAATGGCTATCTTTCTTCTAAGTTGTGTGTCTTAGTTACTTTTGTTGTTGCTGAGACAAAATACCCAATATCCACAATTTAATGTAGGAAAGGTTTATTTTGTATCAGTTAATTGAGGCTTCAGTTCATAGCAATCTGACTCCAAGGCAGAATAGTACAGCAGAGGGTTGTTACATAGGAGAAACAGTCTATAGCAGAGCATGCAGGAGGCAGCAAGCTGCAGGCAACAACAGGAAGCCTCGATTTTCCTTTTATCCCATTGAAACTATAGGCCTTTTGGATGATGCCATCCACATCCCAGGTGGATCTACCCACTACCAACACCCAAAATTATGATAAATCAATTATCAGACTAATACAGTACCATCCACCCTCAGATTATGTGTGTGTGTGTGTTCATCTGTGTGTGTGTGTGTGTGTGTGTGTGTGCTTTCTAAACATTGGAAATAGGAAATAAGTGTATGAGAATCTTAAATCTTACATTTTTCTTTGTGGTAAGATTTTTATATACATATAACCTTAATCATATTCTCACACCCTAGATCCAGATAGCTGAAGCTAGATCCCTGGTACTTCACTTTCTTATTTCAGAGCATTTTACATGTCTTCCCTTTTCTTGGTTAGGATAATCCCCAGGTAATTACGTTTTTAAGATATCATGAATGAGATTGTTTTCCTGAATTGTTTTTCAGTGTATTACTCATTAGTTTGCAGGAACATAACTGGCTTTTCTATTTTGATTTTGTTTCCTAATCTTTTACTTGTGTTATATAAGCTAGTAAATTTATCTTTCATGTTCTATTATTAAATTTATTTTTGTTTGTGGCCCGAGAGAGGCAAAAAGTCATTTGTTCATATGAATATCTAGCTTACTTAATGTAATGTCAAGTTTCTTCTTTCTTAAGTGTTCTGCTGTATCACTTGTATCACAATGTCTTTATCTGTGTGTGAACTAATTTCCAGAATCTTAGTCCAATTTTTTCTATTCTTCCAAATGTAGTACTTCATATCAATGACAGAGGCTTTAAAAGTAGTCTCAGTCTCCCATGATATGAAACTTTTCACATGTTGTTTTTCTTAGAATACTATGGCTACACTGCTTCTTGACATTTTATATAAATTGTAATTACTTGTCAGTTTCTGAAAAACATATGTAATCTTCTGTTATGGTGATTCAGAAAACCTGATTGTGTAAATCTACTCAGAACTGATTGTTCTAAATGATGAATACTTCCAAACTATTTAAAGTTATTCTATTTTCACTTAAATCTTTATTTTAATGTAATATTTTATATATATTTTAGGTAGAAGGACTATATATATATTTTTTATTGATTTCTAATAATTTGAAGTGTTTTTAAGACTATGTTAAAATAATGTTATTCTGTAATTGTTTCTGGAATATAAAATAAAATTTACATTTATAGATTATGTACAGTCATCTTGATAAATTATTCTATTTTCATTTATATGTTTAGATGTTTTAGGCTTTATATATGGTCAAATTTCTTTCTGCACATAATAGCAATTTTTCTTATCTCATACCAAAACTTTTATTTGTAATTTTGCTCTCATTACTTTTTCTTTTTCTTTTTTCTCTTTTGGTACCAGGGAACACACTCAGAACCTTGTGCTTGTGAACCAAAGTGCCACTGAGCTAAATCCCCAGCCCTGTTCTCACTATGTATTTACTGCCTAGGACCTCCAGTATTATATCGAGAAGATGTGGGGCTATTCTTGTCCTAAAGTACCTCTCTGTAAGTTCTACCTCAATAAGAATTTCTTGTATTTAGTAACTAGAGGATTTTCAATGTTTTTTACAAAAGTGTTTATCTGGCTATATAAATTTTTCTTTTTCACTTACTAAAACATCTATGAAATAGGAAGAAAAGTGCTAAAGGTGTAGGGGAAATGGGAAGGGTAGAGGAAAGGTAATAAGGGAAAAGAAAAATATGACACAATGAAAAAATGGTAATAAAGTGTTTGTAAATGGGGAGGGGAGGAGGGGGTGAAGGGAGGGGACGGACAAGGGGAAAAAATGAGAAACAAGACCTGTCATGTAAAGGTACAAAGTCCCAATATTAAATGTAATTGTATTGTATATCTAAAATATACCAATAAACTCAATAAATGGAAAAAAATCATGATTTACAAAACATAAAAACCCCCCCAAAAACAAAAAAAATACTATGATGTCTTGAAATAAATCCAGTTTTTATGTTTATTTACCTTTTCTTGGTTTATTTTCCCTTTGTTATCTTGAAATTGATTTGCTGATTTGTGTAAATAGCTAAGATTTTCTTAAATTGTTGACAGTTGATGCTTGTGAGAGACATTGTCCTGTAATTCTTTTTGTCTTTACTGTGATATAATTTTCAGGTCTTGATACCAAGTTTATTTTGATTTTATAATATATTCTAGGAAGTTTTCAACTTTTTGTGTGTTTATGAGTGTGTGCTTTGTAATTATTGTAGATAACTGTATGAGATTCTTAAATTCTACATTTTTCTTTGTGGAAAGGTTTTCAACAACAAAAAAAATTTTTTTTCTGTAGCAGGGATCAAACTTGGGACCTTGCACTTGCAAGGCAGGCGGCAGCACCATTGAGCGATGTCCCTGGCCAACAGAGATTTATATATGTTTTCTTATTATATCTTAAACTTTACCAATTTTGTATTATTTTCAAACATCAAATATTTCCCTTTTAAAAGCACTATTGTAATTTCTTTGCCATTTCATTAATATCTACTCTTAACTGAAAAGTTTTTTCTTCTACTTATGTACTATTTTATGTAATTTAAAATTTTTTTTATAATAGGATCACAGAAATACTGTTTTCGAAGTTTCTTAATTTATAAAAATGTCTTTCAAATGATAGATATAACTGAGCACTAATGTAGATTGGAAATTTTGATGTTTATTCCTTAATAATTCAATTCAGAATAGTTTTAATGTGCTTTGGAAATTTGTTATTTGTGTAATTATTACTCAGAAGTGTATTTTGTTTATTTTTTAATTCTTTTTATTAAGTATTGGTACAATCTAGGTATACACTACAGTTACATTCATTATTGGAATCCTGTAACTTTACATGATAGGTCTTGATTCTCATTTTTTCGCCTTGTCCCTGCCCTCCCTTCACCCCCTCCTCCCCTCCCCTTTTACAAACACTTTATTTCCATTTTTATCAATTTCTCATATTTTTTCCTGTCGTTTATCACCTTTCCCCCACCCTTCCCACTTTCCCTACACCTTTAGCCCTTTACTTCTTTCCACATTATTAATTATCTCATTAGGATCCTGTGTACTATTATAGTTTTTCACACCAGAGAAACTATTCGGTATTTCAGTTAAAGAAATCTCTGTATGAACATTAAAAATAGGGAGAATACAAGTATGTTATGCATCAATAGCAGCAACAGCTTTTCCAGGTTCTGCAGTCATCTGAACAAAATTATAGTCATTCAGCACACTCCATTAAAAAAAAAAAAACAAAAAAAAACAAAGAAAAGAATAATACCCAGAAAACAGCAAAGTTCTGTTGCTGTTGTACCTGGCACCATTTTTTTTATTAGCATCTTAATCATCATCTGGAAAGAGAACATTCTAGAGTAACATCATTAAAAATAGCTTTGATAAAGCACAGTCACTACTACGTATCATAAAGCAGGTACATGATATTTTACATTCACAGAGGTATGATAAACTACCATCATACTTTTTAAAATATGAGAATATTCATTTTTTTATTCCCACTGTGATGTAGTCTAGAAACACACAAAAAGTGTGAACACTTTTTGAACAACATATGTCCAATTTTAATAAAAATTTCAAATACAAAATATTCCATATTGAAAAAACGTTTGTTCTCTCTATGTGGTGAATACAGTATTCCCTGCATAGGAAACATCAACTTGATGAATTTTATTATTTTACAACTCACAGGTTATTTTTTGTTGCTGTTTATTACTTGCTGAGAGAGAAGTGCTAAAGTCACACACTGACAATTAAAACTACCTTTTTTGTTCTATTTTTGCATAAGTTGAAAGCTATGTCCCTGGGCAAGTAAAAATTTAAAGTTACTGTATCTTTGAAAAACCAAAACTTGTATCATTTTAAATTCTCTTTCATCTCTAGAGAGCCATCATTCCTTAAATTCCATCTTATATATATCCATATGGGTAAATCTACTGTCTTGTGGTTGTTATTTTTTACAATATCTTTTTCAAGCTTTGCTTTTAACTTGTTCGTATTCTTATATTTAAAGCATCTTTTGTATATTATGTTTTTAATTAAATCTAGTTATCTTTGCTTTTTAATTAGAGTGTTTAATTCATTTATACTTCATTTAATTACATATATATTGGTTTTATATTGCCTTTTAATATTCATGTTTCATTTCCATAATCTGGTTAGCAGCCTCTTTTTTTGTGGTGGGGTTTGAGACAGGGTCTCACTATGTAGTTGAGACTGACCTGGAACTAACTATGTAGCCCAGGCTGGTCTTGAACTCACAGTGATCCTCCTGCCTCAGCCTCCCAAGTGTTGAGATTACAGACATGCACCACCATGCCCAGCCTAGCAGCCTCTTAAATTCTCTTTTATTAACCTCTTTTGCTTTTTATTTTGTTTTGTTTTGCTCTTTTGGGACCAGGGATCAAGCTCATAACCTCTTTTGAATTATGTATATCTTTAGTATCCTATTTTCTCTTTCTATTCCTTTTTTAATTATACATTCTTCTAATATTTTATTAGCTACCTGAGAAAGTTAAATATTAATATTTGACTTATTAGAGTCTAATAATCTAAGCAGTTTACTACTTCACAGATAATTCAACAACCTTAGAATGCATTCATTTTAATTATTTCATTCCCATATGTGTGTTGTATTTGTTACATACTTTTATTTTAAATACAGTCAAATATTATCATCATCAAATTTTCTAAATAGGGTAAAGAGAGGGCAGGGGATTGGGGGGAAAATAAGAACCAAGACCTGTCATGTAAAGGTACAAGATACTAATAATGAATGTAACTATATTGTATACCTAAAATGTACCAATAAATTTAATGGAAAAAATTTCTAAGCCAAATTTGGTTTGATTTAATATAATTGTATTAGTTTGTGAGTGTTTACACAATGAAATACCACAGATTATCTGGAAAAAAAAACATTTAATTTCTTGCAACTCCAGAGGTTAGAAGTCCAAGATCAAGATGTTAGCAGGTTTGATTTTTTTTTTCCGTTAACTGCCTTCATGGCTTGTAGATGGTTGTTTATTGCTGTTCTTTTTCATGCTCGTCTCTTTTTGATTCTCATAACTTAATCAGTTAAATTGAACTAAGATCAAACCAAAGGGCCCATTTTAGCCTAATTGCGTATAAATGCTCTATCGTCAAATACAGTAATTATAACAGTTACTAGTAATTAGGTCTTTGATAAGTTAATTTAGAGATAGGATAATTTAGCACATAACAGTATATGTTTGCAATTTAAATTATTCATAATCTAGTCCATTTCTTTATGCTTCCTTTTAAGATTATTTTCCTTTTGCCTAAGGAATTATCTTTGGCAACTTCTTTAATGTAACTCTGTTGATATTACAATGGGTAAGGTTTTGTTGATTGGAAATATTTTTACTTTACCTTCACTTTTGAAACATGGACTTCCTTTTTAGAACAGTTTTGGGTTCAGAGCAACTGAGCAGGAGGAATAGTGCACATTTTTGCTATCCTTCAAATATATACAGACTCTTCCATATGAACATGCCACAATAGAAAGATACATTTGTTTTAACAAATGAACTTATATTGCTGTATTATTATATGCTAAACCCATATTTTACATTAGGCTTCATTTTGTATATATAGTCTGACATTTATCAAATATATAAGGACTTCTATCCACCATTAGTGAATCAAATGGAATAGATTAGTTACCCTAATAATCTTTCTATCTACTCATTCCTCTTTTCTTTTAATGTCTGGAAAAACTGATCATTTTACTTTCTTCAGTTTCACCTTTCTCAAAATGTCCTACATGTTGATCAATCAATACAGTGAATGTTTATATTTTTAAAAATTTATTACAGTAAAAGGCATGTTACCATTAATCCTTCACAGAATATCACTACCTGATTCAAAAACACCGATCTTCATTTCACAATTGTTTTTTGTTGTGCTGCAATTACTGTCTCAATGTCCTGAATAAACTAAAAATATTTACCTTCCATGTTCATTATAATTTTGGAGAAGAACCAGAATGTGTGTGGTGCCAGATAATCTTTATCCTAATTTTCTTGGCAATGTGTCTTTTACTGTAAAAAAGTACTTAAAAAATTTAAACACACATTGTTTTTCAGATTACCTCTTGAAAAGCAAAAAGTGATTTAAAATCTTTTTTTTTTCACTTCATCATATACATTTAAATTTCCTCCATGTCTTTTCAGGGATTGTAAGTTTATCTGTTTTCAGTATAAAATAACACTTATTATCTGGATGGACCACAGTTCATTTATCCATTCAAATATAGAAAGCTATCTTGATGATTTCCAAGACATGACAGTTTTGAATAAGGCTGTTATAAACATCCATGTAGAAATTTTCATGGATATGTTTTCAGTTCCTTCCTATAAATTCCAAAGAGAAAGATTGGTGGATCACATAATAAGTGTATATTTAATTTTGTAAGAAACTGCCATGCTGTCTTCCATAGAGGTTTTCTTACTTCACACTCCTACCTGCAATGAATGAGACATTTTTTTTTACTCTACACCAGCATATGATGTGGTCAGTGGCTTTGATTTGTGCCATTCTAGTAGGAGTACTGTAGATAGGTAAATTAATTAGGTTATCATATAGGTGGTTAGACAGAACCACCCTCAAAGGAGCCCTCAAGAAGCTAGCCCTCAATGAGCCAACACAGGGAGGAGCCAACATGAAAAACAATAGAGGCACACTCACTGGTTAGCATTATGAAAAGGAAAAGAGGTACTACTTCTTTTAAAGATAGATGACAGTGCTTGATATTCTAAATGGGAAATTCTTTGTACTTGAATTATTTTCCCACTTGATCCCCATTTAATCAATATTACCTGGGTGACTGTACTTGTAATCTTATTGGTTGGTCATGGTTTTGCCCCACCTCATGCCAACCTTGTAATTTTCCATTCGGTCTTACAGCTTTGTCCCACCTTGAACCTGCTTCACCTCACGGCTTTGCTTCATAAAACCCCCTGGGAAAGAGGGTCCTGGGAAAACAACTTTCTTCTGTCTCGCTTACATGGGTGCTATCTTTCCATAAATTTTCCTATTCCTTTTTTTTGTTGTTTTTTGAGACTAATCTGGAACTCATTATGTAGCCCAGGCTGTTCTTGAACTCACAGTGATCCTCCTCCCTCAGCCCCCTGAGTGCTGGGAATATAGGTGTGTGACACCACGCCCAGCAAACTTTCCTATTCTTAACCTCCATTGCACCTAGAATTCATTCTTAAATTTTAGAAAACATACTCATGTTTCAGATGTCTAGTAGGTTTGGGAGTTACATCTATTCCCCCTATATGAGCAGTGAGGTGAAATCTGATTTTTTAATTTGGAATTTCATAATAAAAATACATTGAATCTATTTTCTTATACTTATATCAAGCCATAATTTTCAAGTCTTGCAAATTTTGAAATTGTGCTATAAATTTTCATTCTGTTGAGTTTTTAATACTCTATATATTCTGAAAAACTATGTTTTGTTGTATATGTCTTTTACACACACAGAAAGACCCTAATTTATGAGTTCCATTCCCAGAGAATTTTCATAAGTTGGATTGATTCATAAGTCCATTAAAGTGAGAATCTTATACACTTTTGACACAAATATAAAATGCAAAGCAAAAGAAAACCAAACATACACATAAAAGCTGTAAATGAACTATTTTTACTTTTATTATGACCTTAAAACTGTGGTGCAGGATTAGGGTTAGTGTGAGCTACTTCTACAATTTGTTCACACCGATGAATATTTCTAATGTGAGGTCCTTTCATAGCAGTGAAAGTTTGGAAGTCAAATGTTTATAAATTGGGAACGTACAGTATTTTCAATTAGTCTATGATTTGTCTTATCATTCTTTGGACAGTTTCACAAAGCAGAAGATTCTAAATTTAATAAAATCTGCTATATCAATTCTTTCTTGGATCAGTACTTTGATGTATTTAAAATGTTGCTATCTGTAAGACTTTCTCAGGGTTTTCAGGAGAATAGATTTTTTACCAGACACATAATTTATAGGCTTATTTTATAATACTCACCCAAAAAGTCATATACTGATTAGTACAAGAAATCTAACTTCATAATATAGTCCAAAGAATCCGGCCAAGAACCTGGATTCCACTGCATTGTCCCTCCTCACAATGACCTTTCCTCAATGCGACAAATTTCCAAAAAAGAGCCTCATTGGCCTGTGTTTTTCTTACAAGAAAAGGGTGTAGCAAAATGAGTGAGATTTGTCTTCTTCAGCCCCTTGGGCTGTTGCTGAAGAAGCTCAATTCTTTTTCACACTATTCAGAATAACAAGATGATTTGCATAAGTGAGTGGTTGGGAGATACTGTGAGCACAGAAGAGATACTGAAGACCTTCTAACCACTCCACTAACCACCTCAGAAGTATCCTCTTTGGAATGGTTGACATGTCTTGCCTGTTTACTACTTCTAATAGATGAAGGTGCACAACAAGCATTTCAAGAATTTCTTGTTCTCCCAAGGCTGGCTCCATGAGCATATTTTTGCTGTGAAAAACTGCATGTGTCTCATGAAGAGAGCAAGATTAAATCGTCAAGCTTAGAAGAAAAATAGCTCAAGCATTTCAGTGAACACTTCTGTAAAAATAAATAGGCAGCTTGCAACACTTTCCTGGATTTTGGGGATTAAGATAGGGGATACAATGTTAAGAATCCCACTCTACAGAATTAGGGGTGTGGAATGGGTGCACATATACTAAATATCTGAGGCAGGTTTAGAATGCCTAGTGAAATAGGAAGAAAAGATACAAAGGGGAAGAGGAAGTGGAAGGGGTAGGGGAAAAGAAAGATGGGAATGGAATTAATACAAGAAAAAGAAAAAAATGGAAACAAAGTCTTTGTAGATAGGGAGGAGTGGAGGAGTTGATGGGACCGCAGGGGAAGGGGAAAAAGAGCTAAGATGGATTATATAAAGGTGCAAATTTCCAATGATAAATATCATTATATTGTATACCTTAAAAGTACCAATAAAATTAATTTTAAAAGGTATACATTATAATTTATTTCATGTCTTCAAAACTGTAAGAATATCCATCATTGTCCATGTCACTCAGTACTATGGACAATTTTTACAATAGTGGAAAGTTTAATCTGTATGATTTTCTAAATTTATCTAAGAAGTATAACTTTGTAAATAGGATTAAGGTAATAATCTCTTGAATTTTTTTCCTCTTCATTTCATTTATGGCTCCTAATGGCTTTACTTTCTGATGTATAATCATTAAAATTCCTATACTATATATTCTAAAATATTTAAAGAGTTAGAGAATAGTACATTTTCTTGAGATTGAAGCCACCTTTACACCAAAGAAACAATATCTCTAATATGTAACAAAATTTATATTGTATTCTCCAATTTTAGTTTGAAATTGAGACTTGAAAGTGAGCTATGAAAAGAAATGACAAAATGTACTATTTTATTTAATTTCCTGCGCTGACTAAGCAGCTTTATTCATGCAAAGGCAGGAGGAGAAAAAGGAGCAAAAGAAATAGGAGTACTTAAGCTCTCCCTAAATATAATTTACTGACACAATTGAAGATACTCATGCCAGCATAAAACTGAATTTTAACAAGGTTTTTTAGAGTTTCAAATTTCTTTTATAGTTATTCTAATGTGGGTATGCACTTTCTTTCAAGGAAATTGTCAGTATTAAAATAAGAAATATACAGATAAGGAAATAGTCACCTTAGCGAACTATTTGCACAGTAAAAAGTAATGGTCAGTTTCTTGTTTATGTCCAGTTCACTGATTATCAATAAAAATGTTGTATCAGGAAATTCATTATTTATACTTACTAAAATTGCATTTAGAGCATATTTTGGAGTGTCTGTAATATAATAAATATTGAAAGGGTTTTGCGGCACCCAATAAAATTTAGTTTAAAGTTTCAAACAATTATTTGCCACTGGGCTGGGAAGCACAAGCCTGTAATCCTAGCACTCAGGAGGCTGAGGCAGAAGCATCGCTGTGAGTTTGAGACCAGCCTGGGCTACATATTGATTTCCAGGTCAGCCTCAACTACACAGTGAGACCCTGTCTCAAAAAAACAAAACAAAACAAAACAAAAAACAATTCTTTAACACTCAGTGTTTAGCAGCTGTCTTCTATAAGACAAATTATATTCATGTAGCTGTAACATAATAATCCTGTAATAACTTTCTTACGAATATTTCCATTGTGAAATACTTCTGCATAAATAATAATTTAATAAAAGCAGACTTAATGCAAGGGACAGTGTAGTCAGTATTTCAGAAATAATTGAAATGCCCGCTGATTTTCCAATAAAAAAAAAAGAAATTGTCATTTTTTTGAGTTCAGAACTAAAGAGGAAAGTGTGTCCCATGTAAATTTTGTATATTAATGCAGAAGCTTCTAAAGTTTAGAGATCCTAAAAATTTGCATTTTAGGTCAGGCCAAACATTTGATTAAGCAAGTATTCAGTCATCCTTAAATCAGCAGAAAAATTTTAAAAAATTAGTCATTTTAGTTGTAATCACAAGCACACCCCCACACACCACTCACACACACATATATATGTGAGACGTGTATATATATATATATATATATATGAGAGATACTTGGAAGAATAATCTACAAACATAAATAATATTCTAAGATATTTGTTGGCAAATTCATGCTTTAGAATTTATGCTTTATACTATGGTACTAGGCATAGTTCTCCAAATACATATCTCTTATTATTATGATATTAGCCATGTATTCTTTTGCCACTGAGAAAATAAACTTAATATAAGCTCTAGAATTAATAAACATGATCATCAATCTGGAAACTGTTTTATTTAAACCCATTCACAGAATGGATTCTTATAAAATTAAAGTCAGGTTAATGTAATTGACTTGAGAGAGGAGAAAATTTCAAGTTACAAGATATAATAACCATAAGTAACTAGAGCAATCACCAATTTAAACCCCACAATACTCGGAGAAAGGAGTCTTTAATGAGATAATTTTCTTCCTATGCTCAGGAAGTTCGGTAGGCATATATTACTCTTCTGGTATCACCCCACAGTTTTACTATACACAAAAAAGAAAGAGAAAAGCATGGGTTTATTTGTATATTAATGGAGAAAATTATTTTTGTGATTTTATTAGTGATCATTTGATTCCTTAGAAAGAAAATTTGTTTGTATTTTACTTTTACCTGATATTCTGATTGTGTGGATTGTGTTCATCACTCTGTTGAATAATCGCATATTTGATGAGTAATTTATCTCAGGAATGTTGTAGAATCTCTACACCAAGTCATTCATTCATAAAACAGAAAACCAAATGTACATAGAGTATCTGAATATGCAAATGATTATATTATTTACCTTAAAATAGTTACCTGATTTTCTTACTTATCCTGGGCTATATGAATCATGGTATTGTGTAGTAAAAGTATAACAGAAGAAAAGAATATCTCAATCATTCATTTTCATAGTCTTTGGAAAAAGGCATGAAACAAAAGAGCTAAAGGGATTAATTATACAAAATGTTGTTTTTTTATTTTAAAAGACAATTTAATATTTCTATAAAAAGCTTCTCTTGACCCTCATTTCACTGTGCAAAAACTATTCTTAAATGTATAGATATAGAACTCAACATTTTACAGCCATCAGAGTCAAATATCAATTTTTAAAAATGCTGGTGGAAATTGGATAAGAAACCATGTCTCAAAGGAGAATCACCAGATTATGGGAAGGGCTATTAATTTACTTCCCATTAACACCTGGAAACTACTTGCACCATTCATTCCTATCATCTTCTCTAGTTAGATTATACCTATAAAAGAAATTTCTGAACTAAGAGACTGAAAAATGGCATCTTGTGATTTATTTTTGATTACTAATTTCTGATTCAGTTTTTAAATTATATTCAGTGGTACCTAATTTTAATATAGCAAGATAGTTACAGTGAAGACCAAGTTAAATAACTTTTAAACGCTGAAGATGATTTGCATAGATTTCACAAGCATTTCAGGATTTTGGTCTTTGTTGTACAAGGCCATAATGAAAAAACTAAAAAGTCCTTAGAACACAATGACCTTGGTTTACTACTGAATTCTCTGCTTCATTTTTAGGCAGGACATTATTTTATCTGCCTTGATGTTCTCTTTTATAGGAAAGGATTAAGTTCCTTTTTCAAAGAAAATGCACATTTTGTATAGAGTAAAAAAAAACATGACACACTTTCCATTGAGACCCAATATTTTTTAATGTTTTTTTTCTTTTTATTGAGTTTATTGGTACAATCTAGGTATACAATACAATTACATTCATCATTGGGATTCTGTACCTTTTCATAATAGGTCTTTATTCTCATTTTTCCCCTTGTCCCTGCCCTCCCTTCACCCCCTCCTCCCCTCCCCATTTACAAACACTTTATTTCCATTTTTTCACTTTCTCATATTTTTTCTTTTCCCTTATTACCTTTCCCCCACCCTTCCCACTTCCCCTATACCTTTAGCCCTTTACCTCCTATTTCACATTACCCAATTTTTTAATCCCAGACCTTAACTATTTTTGTGTATACAAAATATTTTTATCTTTGTTCACACATAATGTTTTTTTAAAGCTACTTTGTAGACCTAGTTGTCTAATCTTGTTTTCCATTTAGAAGCATATTTGTGAATATTTAAGTCATTAAACAAAATATGCTATCATTGTTAATTTTCCCAGTGCAAATACATAGGCATGTAATAACATAGTTCGCCATATTCCTATTGTTGGTCATTTTAAGTCTTTTAGAAATCTTTACTTTTTTCCTTAAGACTCTTTCAATGGAACGCTAGTGTATATGCTTTGTGAATTTGTCGTTTTCTTTTCTGATTAATAGGACTAGCAGGTATTGCTCAGTGGCAGAAAATTTGCTTATCACATCCAACATCTTCATGGGTAATCTTCTTGAAGCTCTATTTTTTAGCCAAAGCCTAACATATTGGGGACATTTTGAAAATACTCTAAAATAGTACAACAGGATGTTGTATATTAACCATATGTAAGATTATCTACTACTCCATCATTAGTCAAAAAGGTAGAAATAATACATGTTAATTTAACTGGAAAAATGGTATTTCATTATTCCTACATAAGATTATTTGGTTTTGAAAATGGTTTAATGTTTTACATGATAATTAATCATATTTAATCTTGTTGATTAGTTATCAAATCCTCATTTATGGTGATATATTTAACTCCAGAATCAGAAAAAGAAAAAAAAGTCTTTGGTTTTCTACCATTTTTCATAAACGTGTCCAAAAATTTAACTTATGTAATGCATGGAGTTCAAAAATTTTATTTTGCCAGACATGGTTTCAAATTCTCAGGAGGCTGTGGCAGGAGGATTGCAAGTTCAAGCCTAACCAGTGAAATTTAAAAGAACAATTCTGATAAAAAGAAGAAAGGCTAAAGGTGTAGGGAAGGTAGGATGAGTAGGGGAAGAGTAATAAGGGAAAGGAAAAAAATGTGAGATAATGAAAAGATGGAATTAAAGTATTTGTAGATGCGGAGGGGAGGAGGGGGTGAAGGGAGGGCAGGGGTAAGGGGAAAAAATAAGAATCAAGACTTGTCATGTGGAGGTACAAGATCCCAACAATGAGTGTAACTGTACTGTATCCCTAAAATGTACCAATAAACTCAATTAAAGCTGAAAAAAAAGAAGAAAGGAAGAAAAGAAAAGAAGGAAGGAATAGAGGGAGGGAAAGAAAGGTCTTCAGTTTTGGAACAAGTATTTTGATGATTCATCTTGGGATCTATTTTATTTTTATGAAGCAGGATAAAATTTTATGACAATTTTTTAGTTCTCAGAGATGCGATTCAATCAGCATTAATTGAATGACTAATGTAGAATAGACCTATTATAAACAGATATTTTTAATAACTAATCATTTTCCAAAATGCAGAACAAAGTTTTTCATGCATTTGCATACTATTATGGGGTATCAAATTGAACTCACCTTGCAAACACATGCACATACACAAAAATTCTTTATGTTTTTGTCTTTAGATAATGTTATTATTATTACTTTTTTTTTGTACCAGAGATCAAACTTGGGATGTTGAGCTTGCAAGGCAGGCAGGTGGAACCACTGAGTCCAATAATGTTATCTTTTTCTAGAACATTGACTCACTGAACAACAAATGGCCAAAAATGAATTAAGTCTTTTTGCTTATATGAAATTGCTCACTTTTTCAAATGACCTTTCTTCCTCCAAAGATCCCTTTCTAACATAGCAAAATAATATATGGTTTTCAGCAAAAGTTTTGGATCAAGACTGAGTTCATAGTCTACTTACTACATTTAAATCATTTAGCTTCATTACCTGTATACTGGGAACAATGATAATATCTGCCTCATATGGTTTCTAGTAGAGATTAAATAATGTCATATATGAAAAAAAATAGAATGATGTCTGGGATGTTACATTCTCAACAAATGCTTGCTACTGTATTTCCAAAAATTGTATGTGAGCTTACTAAACATGTGTGTATGTGTGTATCCATAGTATTGTTGGAGAAAAAACAGGCAAATAAAATGAGTGCATCCTAAGGAACCTCTAAGCACAGAATAAACTTAACATCATTATTTTCCACATTGTCTGTTATCTGTTATTTTCTTGTTTCCTGGATTATATCCCTTCTCCACTCAGGTACTCTTCGATGATTAAAATACTCATGGTTGAATTGTTGGTTGCTATAAAATATGATCTGGTCTCCATCATCTTAGCACATAGCCCGGTGTTGCTTTTACTGGTTGCCTCTGCAAACTTTTGGCTCTTGAAGAGAATACAGCCCACTTGAGGATTTATTTTTTTCATTTTTTCCTAGTTTGACAATTCAGCTATAATATCAATTAATCAAAGCTCTTTTGACCAAATACAGTGACTACATTTTACAAGTTCTCAAGCCAAATTATTAGCTACTGCTCAGTCCTGTTTATGCTTTTTGTGTGTGGGGGGTTAAATGTCAGGGTCTTATTTCACTTGATGGTGATCACCATATTTTCTTTAATGCAATTATGTCCAGATTAGTAGGGACTTCATATTTTTCAGATTTATTTTATTATTTGGATATTGAGCTATAAGCAACAATTTCTTTAAAGCAAAATAAAACAAAACAATTTATTATCACCATACATATGTGGATTTGCTAGTTTGGGCTGGGATTATTAACTGAATGGTTCCTCAAGTTGTGTCAGTTTAAGATCAGCTTTCTCCTTACAGTGCTTCAGATGAACTGGATAGCTGTATTCTGTACAAAAACTGCATTCTCCTTCACCCAGTAGGTTTCTTGGAGCACATTCTTCTCACAACTATAGAAGTATAAAAGGCCAAGCATATGTGCAGAGATTTCTTAGGCCTTAAACTCAGAGTTGGCCCATTGTCCCTTCTGCCTTCATAGCCAAAGTTATTGTCTAAAGAGAGAGAGATACATTTTTCTCACAACAAAATGATAGTAATACTAAAAGGTATGTAAAACTGAGAACACAATAGTTTAAAATACTAAATCTATCTTAACTTATCATGAATCCGTCTCTCTCAGACACTAACTTGAGAGTGTTAAATTATGATACCAATCAGCTTTGTGTCTCACTTATTCTCCCTACAGGTTCTTTTTTTTTTATTAAAGATTGCAAACATACATGACAAGAAGAAATGAAGATACTAAATAAAAATTTCAAATATACATATATATGACAGCAAAAAAGGATGTGAAATAAACAAAAATGTATGAAACAGACTGATAATCCAGATACATTATTAGTTTGATATGATCTTCAAACATTATATGTTCTTTCTCATTTTCTTTTCATATAATATTTTGAAATATTGTATTTACAAATAAAACAAAGTTACATATTATAGTTGAAACTGTCCTCAAAATTTTATGATTTATAAACTTCTTGGTTTTATTAATTTGATAAATATCATATGCTTGTTGATTGTATTATTTACATTTTCTGACAAAACTTACCACAGGAAAGAAATATACTTATATTTGAAATCCAAAAACAACTAAGAGTTCACATTTTTAAAATCAGATTTTTCTGTTTCTTTTTTATTATATCCCATACTTACTTTTATTATAATTTTATAAGCCTAATGATAGAATTTAGCACCACTACATATGTAATATTCTTCCCAAACAAATGACTAGGAATTAAATAAAGCATCTAATTTAGATAAATCATAAGGTTGCCAGAGAATATCGATATGCCAAATGTGCAAAATCCTACCACATTCATGATCATGTTTCTCATTAGTGCACATGTATGTGTAAAAATATACCCCCCACACATATACACAATGCATATTTTCTACAATACAATATATACTTTGGTATAATAAAACAGTGCAGTGATGTGTGGAATGTTGGTTATTTGTATAATTTGAAAAAAAACAAATATCATCTTTGAGGGAGTTGGAGAATTTGTAATATGTACCAGATACTGAATGATATTAATTATTTATTATCCATTTATTTAAGTATAGTTATGATAAAATTTACTTAAAATTAGCATGCATTATTGGTAGAAAATAGGTACAATGATATATTGATAATATAACAAATTTTTTCTTAACAAGTTTCCAACCAAACAAGCTGTAGTGACAGAAAAGGAAGTTTGTAGAAAGCAGAGATGAAAGAGGAAAATGACAGATGGACCTTAATACTTTTCATACTACTCATATATACATATTTCATAAATTCTCAAATAAAAAAGCAAAGAAAATGAGAACCAAAATAACTCATCAATTTGGTAGAACAACATATAAAGACAAAGATTAATGTGTTCATAAATTTAAAAAATATAAAATGTAAAGTGTGAGATTTAGCTCAGTAGTGCTGCACCTTCCTAGATAGAACAATGTGCCGAGTTTAATCCCCAGAACCAGGAAAAGAAAAAGAAAAAATTAAAAAAAAAAGAAAAGAGAAAAGGAGCAGATGTGCTTTCTAACATACTCAATAGATTGAAAATGAATTATTTGTTACCTCTTCCTCTTGAATTGTTCCCTTCACAAGGATGTAGTGGCTAGTGGCATTGTCTCTTTTAATCAGTTTAGGTTTGAAATTTACTTTGTCTGTGAATAAGATTGCTACCCCTGCTATTTTCTGGGCTCCTATTGCATGAATAAGTTTTCAGTCCTTTCACTTTCAGTCTCTGGGCTTCTTTTTACACTATGTGTGTCTTGTATACAACATATTATTGGAATTTGCTTCTTAATCCATTCTGCCTGTCTGTTTCTCTTGATTGGTGAGTTGAGGCTATTGATATTGTTGATTATAACTGATATGTACTAACTTATTATTGTCACAGTTTTTTTTTTCACCTTCTCCTTTTAGTTTCTTACCTTGCCTATTTGATTTGCTCTGTTGGGTCTCATAATATTGTGAACTTCATTGTCTTTTTCTAGGATATTGTTTAGAATTCCTTATAGTGTTGGTTAGGTATTCATGAAGTTTCCCAGGTGGTCTTTGTCATGGAAGTATCTTATTTCCCCATCCATTTTGAAAGAAAATTTTATAGGATACATCAGTTTAGGTTGGAGGTTGTTTTCTTTTAGTACTTGAAATGTCTCATTCCAGGCTCTCCTTAACCTAAGGGTTTGTGTTGAAAAGTCTGCTGTGATTCTGATGGGTTTTCCTTTGCATGTGATTTGTTTCTTATCTCTTACTGCTTGTAGTATTTTGTTCTTCTGTTGAGTTTCTGAGATCTTGATTATTATTTGTCTAGGTGTAGACTGTTTTTGATCATAGCTGGTTGGAGTCCTATATGCCTCACTTATCTGTACTTAAAATTCTTCCCCACCATTTGGGAAGTTTTCTATAATTAATTCTGTGAACAGCTTTTTTAAGTTATTTGCATTTTCTCTTGCTACTTCTTGAATTCTTATCAGTCTTATGTTATTCTTCTTTGCATCGTCTAAGAGTTGTTGGATCAATTTCTCATGATCCCCTACTATTTTTAAGAGACCTATCTTTTTACAGTCACTGACCGCAATTTTGTCTTCTATACCTGAGATTCTATCTTTGGACTCTTTTATTCTGTTGTGAACACGTTCAGTGGAGTTTTTAATCTCCTGGATATATACTTGAATCTGTCCTATGGATTCCATTTCTTTCTTATATTTGGCATTTATTGTTTCCAGTTCTTTCTTATGCTGGTCTTTCATGGCTTCTATCATGGTCCTGAGCTCATCTATTTTCCTCTCAGTTTCTGTTCTAGAGTCATGAATTATAACTTTCATTTGCTTGTCATCTCTATGTTTATCTGGGAAATTACTTCTGTTTTATATTATAGAGCCTGATTGATCAGTTTTGTTACTTCCTGTGATTTGAGTTCAGGGTGTCCTGATGATTCACTATCAGACTTTTCATCCTCATCTGCCCACTATTTGCCAAGAGTGAACTGGAAGTCTGTCCCTGTATTTTGCTTAAGCATTTTCTCATTTTTACTATTCTTGTTGGGTTGTCCTTAGATTAACCTTTAGGTTATTACTTAAATCTTCCTGATATAGTTGGGCTTCAGCCCATGGGTCTCTAATGACTCGTAGACATTCTCATTTTCATAATACTAAAGAAAAAAGCTCATTGAATCAATTACAATCCTTTATCCTAATTGATACAATCAGCACCATAATATGATCACACACAACTTGCAAATTGACCACTTGTGGTAGTCATCAGCCTGTCACCTTCAAATCATGTGAATTAAATTAAAATCAAGAAGCAATCCAAAATATGTTTGCAGTGAATAAACTTTTTAATAAGAATATTTACCATTTAGGATGGGGGATTAAGACAGAGTTAGGATGAGAGGAGTAGATAAGTAAAAGAATTAGAGAAGGTTTCACATGAAGCCAGAAGACATAGAATGACCACACAATCATTAGGAAACTGTTAAATTCAAAAGGGATAAACAGAATAGAAGTATAATAACCCTTGAGTGAGGAAGAATGACATAAAAAATAGCAAAAAGAATATAGAAAAAAATAATAAAAGAAGAAATCTGAGTTAGGACAGGAGCAGAAACAAAAAGGGAGATGAGGGATAACATGATGGAGCAAGAGACTGAGTTGGATAAAGAAAAAAGGAAAAAAAAAAGAATTTGCAGAGTGGAATGAAAAAAAGCAAGAAAAAATGAGTTTGAAGGGCTTCTTTCAGATTATATCACTGCTGTTATAATATACAACATGTGCTGCCCTGTGAACAACCAAGTTCCCTGATTTTAACTAGCTAGTGGCAGAACCACATGATGCAGACTGACCTCCGGCTTCAAGGCCCAGACTGAATTCCCCGACCTCCTGCAGGGATGAACTACACTCAGTTCTACTACAGGTTTCCCCTGCCCCTTCTTTAAAGATTTTCAAAGTTGGGAGTGCCAGAAAATACCTTTTATGACCACCTCTACCTCTACAGAGTAGGTCTAAAGACTAGCATAATCAGTAGATCTGAAAGAACAAGCAGGGAGTTGGAGGTGCTCAGGGGCACCCGCATGGCCACCTTCCTGGTGCTAAAGATGGTGGCGGTGCTGGCAAGGGAGGGCACGGCCAAGAAGACCCTCTGGCCCTGGAGATGGTAGCAGTGGTGCAGGCAGGCAAGGGAGCAGCCGAGCAGGCCCTCTGGCGCTGGAAATGACGGCGGCGGCACCAGCCGCTACAGGTTCTTAACACTGGGCAGGAGATAAGTTGCTTCACCTCATTTGTCCCATATGTTCTTACCACAAAATTCCAAAATTTGCCTGTCAATACTGATCTTAATATGAATCTAGGGACTAAAGTAATTTAGACAATTTCTTCTATTAAAAGTTTCCCAATTTAACAAACAAAATGTCTTATGGATAATCTAGCTTTTTAATGTATTTTAATAACCATACCCAGTTCTAACTATTATGCAAGTACTCTTTCCCACTCTGCACACATGGAATTTAGTAATACATCATGCATTTCATTAAATTAGTCACTTCAAGAATGTTGTATATATGAAACATGATATATAGTTTTCAGGAATATCCTTTTCAATTCAGCATGATTCTATCCAAATTGCATTTCTCAATAATTTGTTACTTTATATATAAATCAATAATATTCCATGGTATGTTTTGCCATAATTGTTTAACCGTTCTCTCTCTGAATTTACTTCAAATTCTTACCATTGAAAATAAAGAAACTCTAAATATTTATTTAGTATTTTTGTGAAGGTAACTTAAATTTTATAATAAATTATTTAACAGTACAACTGAATCATACAGCAGTGACATGTTTTACAGCTTTATTTTATATATTTAACAAAATTGTTTGTATCTAAGATTTATAACATTATGTTTTTAATATCTGGATGATGTTGTAAAAATTTCCCCAATTAAGCAAATTAATATATTTATCACCTCACATAGTGTGTGGTGGGTGGATGAGAATTCTTTAGTTCTATGTTTTTAGCAAATTTCAAATATTCAGTATATTATTATCAATTGTACTCTTGATACTACACATATATCTCCATAATATTTTCATGTTATAAATACAAGTTTATATACTTTGATCATTATCTTCCTATTTGCCCCACTCTCAGCCACTGAGAAACAAACTTCTATTCTCTTTCTCTGAATTTGACTTTAGATTGCACATATAAGTGAAATCGTGTAATATGGACTGAATATCCCTTATCAGAAATGGTCAAAACAAAAGTTTTTGAGACTTGGAAACTTTTCAAAATTTGGAATATTTTCACATACAAAATAAGATGACCTGGGGATGAGATCCAAGTCTAAAAATAAAATTTATTTATGTTTTATGTATACCTTATACATCTAACCTTTAAGTAATTTTAATGCGATACTGTTAAACTGCAACTGAATTTTGACTGATTCATCTTATTAGATTAGTTGCAAAATTTTTCACTTTTGGTCTTGTGTTCTCATTTTTAAAATGTTTCATATTTTGATAATTTGGGTAATTTGATTTTTTGCTTAGGAATGATCAATTATACTTATCTTTCTGTACCTGAATAATTACACATAGAATAATTTCCTCTAAATTTATCCATGTTTTGGCAAGTTGCAGAATTTCCTTCTTGTTAAAGCAGAATAGTAGTTTATTGCATATATATTCCATGGTTTCTTTATTCACCCACTAATGGAATTTTGGATTATTTCCACATCTTGACTATTATAAATAACAGCATATTGAAATATGGGAATGAAGGGGGCTGAGGATGTAGCCCATTGGCACATAGCATGCCTCAAAAGCATGATGTACTGAATTCAAGCCCCAGTATCTCCCCCAAAAAAGGGAATGAAGGGGTCTGTTTGATATGCTGATTTCAAATCTTTGGATATATTCTGAAAATGGAATTGGTGGATCATGCAGTAGTTTTATTTTTAAGTTTTAGGGAACCTCTATATTATTTTCTGTAAACACTCTATTAACTTGAATTCCTATTCAATAATGTAGATGGGTTTATTTTTCCTCACATTCTTACCAATATTGATTGTATCTTTTAAAAATAATATTCATCCTAGTATGTTCAAAGTTATATATCATTTGCCTTTCACTCATATCTAGTAAAAGTGGCATCTGGTTTTACCACTTCTTCTATTTAAAGTAGTACTGGAAATAACAGCAAGAACAATGAGGAAACAAAGAAATAAAACGGCACTGAAACTGAAAAGGAAGAAGTAAAGTTATCTCAATCTATAAATGATATGATGAACCACCCGGGAATGGACAGAGGAGAAGAAACTAGAATTAAGTGATACAGAAGAAATAGAGCATGCTGAAGAGGAAAGACTGGGCTACACACTGGACAATGGTTGGGTAGCTGCCAGTGTGTAGGCAAAATGACACTAACAACTTTTCTGCTCATGGAGAACCAGAGAGTCACATTAGGACTAGAAGAATCCTAAGCAGTTGGAAACAGAAAAGCATGAGACACTGCTTCTCCAACAACCCACCAGAATCAACAATTTGTGTGTCACTGTGGTACAAGCACCTGGGGGCAATCCCACAAAGCAGGAGTGGGCAGGCCAAACATGGTAGGGAAGGGCTCGGTATTTGAAATTGGGACCAAAACAGATCCTAAACTGTTTCACATTGCCAATTTCCCAGAGTTGATGAGGCAAGGACAGTCACAGCGGACTACCAGAAGTTGGAGAGTAGACTGGGGGTTATTGCTGAAAGTTAGGGACTGGTGTTCACAGAAATGGCCACTGCTGTCGAAGGCCAGTTTCTGCCTGAGTTACACAGGAACCCCCCCATTGACATCATGTTCCCACTGTAAGCAGATCTATTCAGCCAGCACTGTGCTAGGGGTAGACGGTCACCTTGGACTTCCAGCATGAATAAAGGCAAGTCCTGGCCTGAGGTCTGCTCCTGAACCTAAGCCTAAGGAAAGGAGCCACATGATCAAAACAACAAAAAACTGTCTTTTACTATTGTTTATTTGATTGTGTACTTTTTTGTTTTTATTTTCCTTTTAAATTTTTTTACTCTTTGCTGCCTTCCTCTTTCTATAAATTTTCCCTTATGCTTTAATTCCATCATTTCATGTTATTCTATTATGAGTGTGTTTGTGTATATGTGCTTTGCTTACTCTTGCCTTTTTTCCTCTCAATATAGTTTATAGAGGGTAATGGAATTCTATCTTGTTCATTAATATCCCTCTGACATTTACCAATATCCTTCTGCCTGACTTTTTCTCTTGTGTTTTATTCATTCTCAATTTTACTCTTCTTTTTCCTCTCAACTTTTTCTTTTTCTTTCTTTTTTTTTCTTTTTTATTTTTTTGATTGAACTTGGGTCCTTGCGATTGCAAGGCAGGCCACCGAACAGCTAAGCTAAACCCCCAGCCCCTCCTCTCCACTTTTTCAATTGTCTCCCTTAAAAGGTTTTCTCCATATTTTTACCAACCATACAATCTTTTCTCATTCCTATTCCCTACTACCAATTTTTCACCCAGTTTTCCCTGTTACTTCTTTCCGAGTATACAACAACATATCCTTAACATGAACAGGATCACTTGCCCCCTTCTATTTCCTCCCTTCCATATCACAGAGAAGTAGATATAAAAATGATAACTATTTCCTCCTTTTTTATCTCTCTTCTTTTGCCTTCTGACATTACACATTCCCACACCCCCAGTGCTCTAGATATCTGATTCTATAAAATTACTACAGAATGCTGTTTTTCACCATAGTGGAGACAGAGCCATCATATTTAGTACATTTTAACTGTGGGTCAAGACTTGAGTTGTTATGATGCTTACATTATAGTTGTGGGTTTCTTCACTAGGCTAAATGGAAACCTAAAACAGAACTTTATGTTACATTATTTCTCAACTAGCCTTGATAGATACCACTGTAACAGATTAGCTTTTACTGCTGTAGTTGAATTGATTCCATAGGATTACTCCTGACTCAGTGGACAATTTTGCACCAGTGTCTGTCAAATCCACCATCACATCAATGGAGAGAGACATCAAGAGTTCTTATCTAAGCACTTGCACTAGATCAGACTGCTCAAGAATGATTGCAACCTATTGCAAAGAGTTCCTTAGTCTGAGTTAATTTCAAAATTGTGATGGAGAGATCAGGGGCATTATTAAGTTGTGAGCATTCAGATGCTGGTAAAGAAGCTACATAGGAATCACATTTGTAATATGTCATTGGAATATCTAATCTTTATTCCCATTGGATACTGTTTTAAATTTGGTTTCTTGATTTATTTAGTAATGTTGGGGTTACATTATGATCTTTTATGGATTCATGTGTTTATTAGGTGTTATTTGTATATTTGGTCTTTTATTGGCTCTGATTTAATAGATGTCTAGGTTATCACCCTCATCTCAGGTCCCTATCTAGATTTTTTTCACCTAAAATCCTCCTATAAACAAGTTCTATTAACCACATAGTATTTCTCAATCATAAAATGAAGTCCTTTTCTCCCATATCTCATCTTTGCCCCTAAAAATACACTAAAAATTCTCAATATTAATCCTTCAACTGTACTAAAAGTACTCCAATAAAATCAGTCCCACATCAAACCTATCTTCTCATCTGCTACTATTAAGGTTAATATAAGTAACTCCCCCTTATTGTCCATACTACTTATCAAACCACATTTCATTCTACCTGCCCCACCTCATCTAACTCACTGCAGAGCAAATGAAAACTGTCATATTATGAATACAGAATACACCAAGTGGGAAGTGTAACAGCAAGAAATATCATATAAAACTATTACCAGATTGAATCTATGGATGTTCTTATAACTTGAAATATTTCTTCTGGTAAAACATAGGAACCGAGTTTAAATGACTTAAAATAAATAATAGAAGATATAAGTACTAGCACTGAAAATACAAAGATGAGAATTATTCACATGAAGTAGACAACCTACTAAAAAAATCTCCAAATAAACAACAAACTCTCCTCACTCCTCATGTCCCCAAACCTATGGATGTTCTTATAACTTGAAATATTTCTTCTGGTAAAACATAGGAACCGAGTTTAAATGACTTAAAATAAATAATAGAAGATATAAGTACTAGCACTGAAAATACAAAGATGAGAATTATTCACATGAAGTAGACAACCTACTAAAAAAATCTCCAAATAAACAACAAACTCTCCTCACTCCTCATGTCCCCAAACACCAGTAAAGAATACAGACACACAGACACACAGACACACAGACAGAAAGCAAAAAAGAAAGCAAGCAAGAAAGAAAATAGATCTCTGAATGTCCCCAGCTTTCCCACATAAGAGCAAGTGGCCAGAAAGGGAGAAAAAAAAATCAAACCACATAGGAAAATCCATGAAAAATTCTTATAAGCTGTGAAAAAAAATAGATGAGTTCAAAGAGGAAAAGAACAAAAGATTACAGCAATTTCACTTAGTATGTCCTTGCTTATTTTCAGGGAAATATGTAAGAAACTAGAAAGGCTAACCAAATCAGTTCAAATTTTGAACAATAAATTCAACAAGAATAAGGAATCCTCAAAAAGATGGCAGACAGAAACACCTGAAATAACAAACTGTATAGAATTTATACATTGCAGGAATGACCTGTGTGAAGATGGAATATCTGAAATTGAGAGCAAAACATTGAATTATGATAAAGTGCTCAAAAAAGCCAAAAATAGAACAAAAGGACAAGAGAAGACTATCCATCAGCTGCTAGATGACAAGAAGATCAATGTAAGGCTAATCAGAGTTAGATAAAAACTGAAAGATAACAGAGATAGGTTCATTAACATGCTTACAGGAATTATGGGAGAAAATTCCCCATATATAAGAAAATAATTTAAAATACAATTGACACATAGAGTACCAAACACTGATGATGAGAGAAGTTCATCAAGGCAAATCCTTATTAAAATCTCAGGTATCCAGTTTAAAAACAAAGACCCAGAATATTAAATGCAACAAGAGACAGACTTCTCAGCACAAAATTTAAAGACCAAAATATCTTGGAGTGAAGTATTTCAAGCCCTAAATGCAAATAACTTCCAACCCAGAAGAACCTACCGAGCAAATCTGACTTTGAAATAGATGAAGAAATAAGGTAATTCAATAATACCAGCTCAGATGTATGAGTGCTAAATCAGCTCTAGAGAATATATTCAAGAATATTTTCGACAGAAACAGGATTAGACATACCTAAAGACACAGAAGAAACTAGTGAGGTCGGAGGATAATCAACAAGAAAAAAATAAAATAAAAGTAAAACAAATGGCATACCAAGAGATAAAAAAGACAATGATAGCAAATAACCAACACATCTCAGTAATGTCTATCAATTTTAACAGCCTAATCTCTCCAATCAAAAGGCACAGACTGGCAGATTGGATAAAAATTCTAATAGCCAATCTAAGCCAAAAGGTTACTCATAAATTTAAAATAAAAGTATGGAAAACAATATTTTGTCTACCACTACCCTGAAAATAACCTGGGGTGGCAATTCTAATATCAGGCATGATAACATTATAGTTAATATACATTAGAAGGTCACAACATACAAGTTACAGGAGCAATCCATTAAGAGGAGAAAACATTGATAAAGCTATATGCACTGAATGCTGGAGCACCTACTTTCATATGACAAATACTGCTGAAACTAAGAGTTCAAAGAAACATTAACACAATCATAGGAGGATATGATAAATCCCCAATTTCCCTAAGAGACAGATCAACTAAACAAAAAGCAAATAAAGAAATTTCAGAGCTGAGCCACAGCCTTGAACATATAAACTTAATGAATATATTTATAGAGAGAATGCAACCCATCTGCAACAAATTATACATTGTTTTTCAGGAGCACATGATGCTGTAGTAGTCCACAAAGCATGCTTAAGTAAATATAAAAGTACTGATATTACACCATGCATACTATGCAACCACTGTGCAATGAAAATAGAAATCAATGATGGAATAAAAGTGTCTATAATATGATGGCAAGGTAGTCAATAGAGAGAAACTGGGAAATTTATTGACAAGTGAGGCTCTGTCTCAACAAAAATAATTAATTAATTAAAAGTTTGTGATTGAAGTTTAGCAAAAAAGCCCTAAGTTTAATTTCCAGTACCACAAATATAATATTCATTATGTATAATTACATCTAATATGTAGTGACAGAGAATTTAGGAATAACTATCCTATTCAAAACTGTTATATATTTAATTAAAACAAACATATGTATTTTGTCACTTTGAGTATTATTTAATTACTAAAATCAGAGAAATTAGTTTGAAAATGGCTCCTCCTACCATTAAAAATGAATAATCTGTTCAGCTCTATCTTGAACGTTACATATAAAATAAACAGATGGGAATATTAAATTTATAAACATAACACGGTATAAAATAGCTATCTCTTGGACTTCATATTTTGTACTTTCTTATTTTGGTTTCAGTAGAGACTCAACACAGCTGACTGACCACTCATTGTTGGTATTTGTTACGTTTATTTGTGTATTTTTCTTGTCACTGTACTCATTCCCTTAAAAATTAAATCCATGCTGATGGCATCAATAACTATCCATGAATCCTAAATTCATACCTCTAGCACTGACCTCTCTCCATTGAGTTCCAGATTCTTTTGGTTCAATTAACCTTTTGACATTTCTGTTATCTGGTAGCTCCTTCTAAAAGTGGCTAGCTAAATAAGCATTACTGCTTTCTGGGTTGCTCATCTCTCCTTCTGGAGTTGGATTCCAGGTTCTTCTCATCTCACACAAAAAACTGAACAAATCAAGTAAAAAGCAGTGGCAAAATTTATTTGAAAAAGTAAACGTGAAGAGTGAGGGAGAAACTGGGCCTGAAGAGTGAGCTTGGACTGAGTAAAACAGAAAAAAAAAAAAAAGACAAAACTATAATCTGGAGGAAGCAGGGCGGACTATCATGAGGAAAGCAACGATAACACACTCTTCTTGTCATCTATTTACTTTGATAGATGCTCAAAACTTGAGGAAACCCACAAGGATGTCTATCAATATGTCCTGAGAGGCTGTGCTGGGATGCTGTGTTCCAGGCTCATTTGAGGTCTAGTCCATCCTGTTGAAGACCTGCTCAAGTTCTTGTGAGAAGTCCACATTCAGGTCTTTGGGAGCTGTTATGCACATGTGTTCTGTGATCATGTAATTAACAAGTCACACCTTCTTCTCCAGCCAGCTTTGTCACACCCTAACCTATTATGCCACTTCTATTTCGATTAGTAAAAGGAACCTGAAATTTAAAAGGTTGAAATCTGAATTCCTATGTTAAACATCATCTACCTGGGGAGAAGCAAAATAGATTATTTTCCATCTTCCCGTAGTTTGGTAATTAGTATTCATCCAAGAAAACCTTAGAATTAATTCTTTTTTTTTTTTTTTTTTTTGTACTGGGGATTGAACTCAGGTCCTTGTGCTTGCAAGGCAGGCCACTGAACCGCTGAACTAAATCCCCGGCCCCCTAGCATTAATTCTTAAAAATCCTTCTCCCTTACTTACCATACGTATATGTATATGTCTCTATCTATCTATCTATCATCTATCTATCTATCTATCATCTATCAATCTATCTAGCTATACGTAAATATATAGATATAGATATTCCAATAACAAATGTTACTGATTTTTATCCCGTATCTTCTGTCTGCTCATTTACTTCATCCTTAGTTGTGTTTTATTGTTTTGAAATTACCGTGAATAGACTCTTGTCTGTCTTCCACAATATTCCAAAAATAGGAGCTAGCTGGAATAATCATTTGACATTTAAAAAGTTCATATTGCATCTACCTATTAACCTGCCCTCTTTAGCTGTTTCAATAATTTAAAGAACCTAAATAATTCAAATACTATCTTGTTAGGATATTGACAAATATCTTCAACATGATGTATGAAAAGTTGAATTCCCTTGTTTTTATGAATCTATTCAGTTTCACATTGAACCATGCTCACCTTCGTTGCATCATTCTAGCAACACTCACATTCTTTCAGTTTTTCACAGATGCTACAATGCTATTCTTGCACATAGTCATTTAATATAATGTTCCCTTTTCCTGAAATGCATAGCCTCCCATCATCTATATCTGGCTTATTCAACTATTGGATCTGGTATTGTCTGAGTGTTTGTTTCCCCAATAATTCATATACTGAAACAATCTCCAGAGCACTGTTGTGATATGGGACATCTAGAAGGTGATTAGTGGAAAAGGTTGAGCTTTGTCATTCATTATTGGTTTTATAAAAGAAGCCAAACAGAGCATATATGTTCCATATCCCATGTGAGGACAAGCTAGAAGATGTCATCTTTGAAGCAGAGAGTGAGCCTTGATAAAATACTGAATCTGCTGGTTTCTTTATCTTGGCTTTCCCAAATTCAAGAAAGCTGAACAATAATTTATGTTGATTATGAACTAGTAAGTCTAAAGTATTTTGTTATAGTAGGACAAATAAACTAAGAAATCTGATACTTATAGTTTCAGTTCAAAATTCTTTTACTCAGGGAAGTCCTGTTTCATAATTCTTTTGAGATACTCTGCTTTACTTATCCAAGTACTATTTGCCACCCATTTGTAGGAATTATGAGCACTATAATTAGGCACTTGAGCTTATTTGATCAATTTTTTGATGACAGTCTGTTTTACTAAACTACATTGCAAGATAGCATGAACACTTTCTGGTTCATCCACAGTTGTATGCCTATTGCCTAGGTGAGTGCCTAGCAGCAAAGTAAATTTGATTATATGGCTACTGAGTATAAGATTACCAAAAGTACATAATACCTAAAAAGTTTAGATTTTTATCAACCATTTTTGTTTTCATTATTAAAAGATGGTAATAATATATTTTAATAGTGATAAGGTATGTCTATGAAACTTAAATACTATTAGCCAAATCCAGCATTAGCATATCTATCTTCATTGGTCATCCACTTTTTTATGAGCTACATGAGATATTATTTTTTAAAGGAACAGTAATTTAGATGCTGTAAAGAATACAGTTATTTTTTTCTTTTCCCTTATTCCCTTTAGCCCTTTTCTTCCTATTTCACACTATTAATTATCCCATTAGGATCTTGTGTACTATTATAGTTTTTCACACCAGAGAAACTATTCAGTATTTACACGTGTGACATTTATTTCACTTAAGAGTATATCCTCAATATGTATCCATTTTCCTATGAGTGACTCTAATTTCTCATTCTTTATGGCTGAGTAATGAAAAAATGGAAATATAGTGTTTGTAAATGGGGAGGGGAGAAGAGGATGAAGGGAGGGCAGGGGCAATAGGAAAAAATGAGAACCAAGGCTTGTCATGTGAAGGTTCAGGATCCCAGTAATGAATGTAACTGTATTGTATGCATAGATTGTACCAATAAACTCACTAAAAAGAAAAAAAAGAATACAGTTATTTCTTTATAGTCATAAACACTTTACTTGTGAGTGATAGAAATCCACACCCAATTTTGTTCTATCATCACAAGGATTATCCTCAACACTATTTCTTACACATAATTTTTGTTATCTTTAATATCCAATCATGGTAAATAAAATACAAATCCATCCAAAATATCTGTGCTATCATTTCCACACATTTAAATAAAGGAATAAAATAGTATTTCACAATAACAGTCTCATGTAAAAGAAAATTGTTTGGTTACTTATAAAAATAAGAAAGGATCTATTCAAAATTGTTGAAACAGAAGTCAAGATTATTATAATGAATGAATGAGAAGTTGAACTAAACTCTGAAACAGGTAAAATTTGTGTCTAAAAAGAAAAAAAGAATAAGGGTAATAGTGGATAAAAATTACTAAGAAGAACGTGCTTAGATAACAGAAATGGAGGATTATTAATTATTTGACTCAACCAAATTTTATTAAACACATAACAAGGATTTAGACACAAAGGGTAATAGATGAATCCTTTTATCAGGTATCAAGTGTTAGTAGAGTTAGTAAGATAAGATATTTTTTTCAAAAAGTTGGGCTCAGAAGATGAAGTTTTAGGCCATTTAAGATAAGGGTTTAGAGGAGTCAAACTAAAGTTTGATCAAGAAAAAAGGCTTTGTCACTTTCCATGACATATTTTTAGTTCATATATTCAAAACTATTTTTATTACTAATCAAATGCATTTATCTATCTTATATTAGGAAAACTTATAACCTTTTGAAAAGTATCATATGTACCAGAAAATTTTATTTCGTTTTAATGTCATCATCTGCAAAAGGAAGTGATTATTACCTAATTCAAAGGGTTGTTGTATACAGTATTTGAGTTATTCATAAAGCACATGAAACACTAATTACCACATAAAAAATCTATATGAAATGCCAGTTCAACTCTAAAAAGGAAAGAACACATGTGCAATGCTCACAAGTAGATAAGTTATTGGCAAGACTAGCCAGTGAAATGTCAATAGACATTAAAAACTAAAGACTCAATGGGGAAGGGAGGAGGGGGTGAAGGGAGGGCATGGACAAGGGGAAAAAATGAGAACCAAGACCTATCATGTAAAGGTACAAGATCCCAATAATGAATGGAACTGTATTGTATACCTAGAATTTACCAATAAACTCTTTATAAAAAATTAAAGACTCCTTCATTCAAATACATTCATTCATCAGCCAAGATTTTTTTTTTTGCAATTCAGGTGGAAATGACAAAATTAAGATGCAAACAAATGGGGTTGATATGGTTTTACAAGTGATCATCCAAAATTTTCCCCCATGATTAATTAGGTTCATTTACTTGATTTTTTTTATCCTATTGAGTTTACTGGCACTTTTTAAGTATACACTACAGTTACATTCATCATTGAGATCTTGACCCTTACATGACAGATCTTAGTTCTCACTTTTTCCCCATATCCCCACCCTCCCATCACCTTCTCCACCCTCCCCTATTTACAAAGATTTTATTTCCATTTTTTCCTTTTCTCATATTTTTCTTGTCCCTTATTTCCTTTACCCTACACTTTTGATTTCCTCTACACCTCTAGCCCCTTCCTTCCTATTTTAAATTATCAGGTACACACTTTGTATCTTACTTACACTTTTAGTTTTTCACACCAGAGAAATTATTTGGTATTTACATATGTGTGTCTTATTTATTTCACTTGAAATATGACCTCAATATGCATCCATTTTCCTTTGAATGATTCTAGTTTCTCATTCTTTATGGCTGAATAGTTTCCATTTTATAGAAAAAACACATCTTCTTTATCCAGTCTCCAACTAATGAGCAATTGGTCTATTTCCAAGTTTTAGCTGTTATAAACTGTGCCACTACAAACATGGGTGTGTATATATCACTGTGTCAAGATTCTTTTAATTCTTTTGGAAAGATACCCTGAAGAGGGATAGCTGGGTCAAATGGAACCTCTAATCCTAGTTCTTTGAGGTATCGCCATATTGATTTCCACAGTGGTTGCACCAGTTTGCACTCCCACCAACAATGGAGAAGGGTTCCTTTCTCACCACAACCCCGCCAACATTTGTTATCGGTTTATTTCTTGATATCAGCCATTCTTTGTGGAATGATGTGGAATCTCAGTGTGGTTTTCATCTGCAACTCTTGAATGACCAGTATTGTGGAAGATATTCAATATATTTATTGCTGCTTTTACTTCTTTGAGAAATGTTTGTTCATTTCAGATGCCCATTTTTGAATCAGGTCTTTATATTTGGGAAGTCTGATTTTTTTAGCTCTTTATATATTCTAGATAATAGTCCTTCATCTGAGAAGCAGCTTATAATTTTTTTTCCACATTATAGGTTGTCTCTTAGCTTTGTTGGTGGTTTCTTTTGCAGTGTAAAGCTTTTTAATGTGATTGGATCCCAGTTTGTGCTAGTTTCTGTGCTACTGAGGATTTGTTCATAGTCATTTCCTGTGTCTATGTCTTCAAGAGTTCTGCCAAACTTATCTTCCAGAAAGTTTAGAATTTCTGTTTTAGTAGTTACATCTTTAATCCACTTTGATTTTAGTTTAGTGCATGGTGAAAGAAAAGCATCTAGTTTTAATCTTTGGCAGATTGAAATCCAGTTTTTCCAACACAATTTATTAAAGAGGTGATCATTCCTGCACTGAGCATGCTTGGCTCCTTTGTCAAAGATGAGATAGCTGAGAACATCTGGATTTGTTTTTGTAACTTCTAGTCTATTTCACTGCTCCTCAGGTCTTTTCAGATAACATGCTTTTTTTTTTTATCACAGTGGCTTTATAGTGCAGTTTCAAGTTGGGGATTGTGATACCCCCTGTGATGTCTCTGTTGCCTAGAATGGCCTTTGCTATTCTAGGTCTCTTCTGATTCCAAATGAATTTTTGGATTATTTTCTCTAGTACTGTGAGATATACCATTGGAATTTCAATCGGGATTGCATTGAATATGTAAAGCAGTTTTGGTAGTATGGCCATTTTCACTATGTTGATTCTTCCTACCCAGGAGCAAGGGATAACTTTACATTTTCTTATATCCTCTTTTATCTCTTTTTTCAGAGTGCTGTAGTTTTCAATATAGAGATCTTTTACTTCCTTAGTTGGATGATTCCTAGATACTTCATTTTTTAATGGTATTGTGAAAAGAATTGTTTTCCTAATTTCTCTCTCAGTGAGTCTGTTATTTGTGTAGAAGAAGGCTATTGATTTTTGAGTGTTGGCTTTGTATTCAGCTTCTATGCTGAATTTGTCAATTAAGTCTAGAAGTAATTTGGCAGAGTTTTTTGGGTCTTTATGTAAGGGCATCAAGTCATCAGCAAGTAATGACAATTTAACTTCTTAGGTTTATTTACTTTTATCAAAGAAAAATAATTTCAAAACATGTTAGTGAATGTTATAGGCATATTTGTTAGGCATAGTTAGAAAATAAAATAATATAAAGAAGGGGTTTTAACTATAGTAGCTAAAGGAGGTGTGGCTCAGATAATCAGAATGACCTATTAAAAAACAATAGGGCTAAATTTCATAGCCTCACTGGGGTGGGCTTGCAGGTTGCACCTTCCTATTTGGTCATGAGTAGGGCCTCAGACTATAAGAGATTTCCTTAGTGGAATTATCATCTGTTGTCATTCTTGGAGGCATGCTGGAATCCCTCCTACTGTTACAGTCTTCTGGCATTTGCATTATGAGTAGAAGATAAAGAGAGGACATGTTTCATACATTGCTGCAAGTGTGGATGATGAAAATAAGATGTACCCACTAAGGGTAACAGGTCATGGATTAAGGCCAG
Organism: Fukomys damarensis; assembly: GCF_012274545.1. Taxonomy (NCBI): domain Eukaryota; kingdom Metazoa; phylum Chordata; class Mammalia; order Rodentia; family Bathyergidae; genus Fukomys; species Fukomys damarensis. Next base: position 71,545,085 of record NW_022900951.1, read on the forward strand.
AGAATCCGTGCTTCCTATTCCACAAGAGTACCTGTCCCATTTAAAGTTGAGGACTTTTGGATTAAAAAAAATCATGCTTTAAGATATAGGATTCCTAAGAAATTTTAAGGTACATTATTAGTCCATTGATCTTATGTTCTATGGTTTGTAATACTATCATAAGGAATTTCCAAGATGTAGCTGGGGTGCATGCTTAACATGTGCAAGGCACTAGGCACAATCTCCATCATGGAAGAAGGGGGGGAATTTGTAAGATGAAAAGTGAAAGGGAGAAAAGAGGATAAAGACTAATATCAGTTACATTTTCCATATGAAAAGCAGGTTGAAAGCCCTATATATACATATATAGCTAGAGGGAGAAAGAGAGAGAGAGAGAGAGAGAGAGAGAGAGAGAGAGAGAGACAGAGAGACAGAGACAAAAATAGAGATAGAGTCACATAGCAAAATGGTAGATAGATAAATAAGAAATTGGGAGTTATTTCCTAAATGGACAGAGAAACAAAAGATGGTGGAAGAGGAAGAAAAGGGAATGGTAAAAAGAATTGATATTAAAAATGATGAAAATATAACTTTTGCAATTCTGAAAAAGACAAAGAGTTGGAAGAAGCAAGGAGGAAGAAGAGGGGTAGGTGATAAAAAGAAAAAGAATTTAATGTATTTTTGTACATGTACCAACTTCCCTTGATGAATGTTACCGTTATGTACTGTGAATATGTACTATTTAAAACGTTAAAAAAGGCAAAATATCTTTCTAAAGTTGCTGCAAGATTTTAATAAAAATCACAAAAGTACAGTAAGTTTCTGACTTACAAACATTTGAGTTATAGATAAAACATGGCAGTAGCTCATGTTTGACAGTTATTGTCATTTTGCTGTTGTGTGTAATGTACAGTAGTACAGTGCTACATTAGAGTCCAGAATGTCCACAAGCAAGAGGAGGGCTGGGGATTTAGCTCAGTGGTTCCACCACCTCCCTTGCAACTCAAGGTACTGAGTTCAATCCCCAGTCCAAAGGGGGAAAAAAAAAAAAAAACAGAAGCAAGAGGAAAAGTTTTAAATTGCATATTTGTGTCAAAGGTACATGACTCATTTCATGAAAATTATGCATTAATATGACAATAATATTCTCCTGAGGGTTTATCAATTTTTTTCATCTTTCAAATAATCAATTCTTCAATTAAATGATTGTAGTGTTTTCTTAGGCTCAATTGTGTTAGTTTCTCCTGTGATTCTTATAATTTCCTCCCTTGCATCAGCATTAGGATTGACTGTTCTTTTTCTAGAAGCTTGAGGTTTAATATTAGGTTTTTTTAATTTTCTGATGTGGGAATTCGCTGCTATAAATTTCCCTCTTAGGACTACTTTAACTGCATTGCATAAGTTGTAGTATGTTGTACTGGTATTATTATTTAATGTAGATACTGTTTAATTGCTTTATTAATTTCACCTATGACCCACTGGTTATTAAAGAAGGGTATTATTTAATTTCCATGTGTTTATGGAGTTTTTGTGGTTTCTTTTGCAGTTGATTTCGAGTTCCATCGCACTATGGTCAGATAATATACATGGGATGATTTCAATTATGTTGCATTTACCTAAGAGTGTTCTATGAGCTAATGTGTGATATATTTTTGAATGACCCATGTGTAGCTGAGAAGAATGTGTATTCTGAAGTTTTGGGTTGGGACACTTTGTTGACATCTACTAAGTCCACTTATTCACAGCTTTGGTTCAATTCTGATATTTTCTTCTTGACTTTTTAATTAATCTATTTGAGACAATGATATATTACATTCCTCCATTACTATGGTTATAGTGTTTATTAATTTTTTTTCCTGCCTGTATGTATGTTTGTGTGTGTGTATATATGTGTGTGTGTGTGTGTGTGTGTGTGTTGACATCTACTAAGTCCACTTATTCACAGCTTTGGTTCAATTCTGATATTTTCTTCTTGACTTTTTAATTAATCTATTTGAGACAATGATATATTACATTCCTCCATTACTATGGTTATAGTGTTTATTAATTTTTTTTCCTGCCTGTATGTATGTTTGTGTGTGTGTATATATGTGTGTGTGTGTGTGTGTGTGTGTGTGTGATCTGATGGAATTGTATTGTTTTGGTGCAGGACACTGCTGTGTGACCTGTGTGTGTATTCATGGAGTTGTTAGGAAGGCCGGAGAGCAAGAGATCAAAATGATATCCCAGACATGCACTTGCAGTGTCCCAGGTGCTCCCTACTTCTTTGTAGATAATGAAAGAATGTCTCCCTGAGTGTGTTTATTCAGATGTATCCTTGCCATAGCTTGGATTCAAGAAACTGAATTTACTGTTGTCATATGTATAACCTCTGTAGTTGTTTTAAATTCTTTAATGATTTATGTAACCTGTGACTAATGACTGGTAGAAGCTCACTGTGTAGAATATAGAAAAATGAACAAATAAAGATCTGGGTCTCTTCTAGGGTCTGACCCCCTGTGCCTCATTAGTTTGTATCTTTCTTTTCTAGGTAAGTCCCTCTCCCTTCAGGACCCCAGACATTCTCCTCTTCAAGTGTTCCTTTAATAAATACATAGTGAACTTCTTTGTCTATCTTGACAAGATTTGGCTTAAGGTTCTCATTGTCTGCACATAGAACAGTTATTCCTGCTTTTTTATGGGTGTCAGTCACATAGAACATTGTTTTCCATCCTTTGACTTTAACTCTATGAACATTTTTTTGAGTTAAAAAGTTTTAACTTTTATGAAGCATAGTGTTGGATCTTGTTTCTTAATCCATTCTGCCTATCTCTTTTGATTGGTAAATCAAAACCATATATGTTGATGGTTCTAGCTAATATGTATTGGGTTATCCTTGTCATATTGTTTTCTCCAAAATAAGAAATTAATACCTAAAATATACAAAGAATTGACAAAATCAGACCCCCCCAATTTAAATACCCAATCCAAAAGTGGGCATCTGAAATGAATAGATACTTCTCAGATGACAAAGTACAAAGAGCAAATAAACAAAAGAAAAATGTTCAACATCCCTGGTCATCCAAGAGATGCAAATTAAAGCAAAGTTGAGATAGGGTATTACTCCAGAAAGAATAGCTAATATAAAAAAAAATCAACCAACAACAAATGTTGGCAAGGACATGTGGAAAAAGGAACCATTCTCTACTCTTGGTGGAAGTGCAAACTTGTGCAAACACTGTGGAAAGCAGTGGGGAGAGCCCTCAAAAAATAAGGATTAGAGGTCCCATTTCACCCAGCTATTCTTCTTCTGGGTATCTTCCCAAAAGAATTAAAAGCACTATACCTCAGTCATATATGCTTATCCATGTTTTTAGCAACACGGTTTCTAATAGCTAAATCTTGGAAACAATCCAAATATCCATCAACCAATGAAAGAAGATTTATTTTATACAATGGATACCAATCAGCAATAAAAAGGATAAACTTGAAACATTTATAGGTAAAGGGATCCATCATGAAGTTACACTCTTAAGTGACATAAACCAGGCACACACACATAAATACGGCATTGCCTCTCTGGCATATGAAACTGAAAATTTAAATAGCAACCAAAATGTATAATAGACACTGAGCAATAAGAAAAAAGTGGTCAGTAGGAAGGGCAAACTAGAGGTGGGGAGAGGGTAGGAAGGAAATAACAAGAAAAAATGAACAAAGAAGGAAAAAATGTATATGGGGCTTTTATAAATGCAGAAAGGGAAGAAGGATTGAAGGGAGGGGAGGGGAATGGAGAAAAAAAGGAATCAAGATAAATAATGTAAAGGTAAAAATTCCCTGTGATGAATATGATCATTACGTAAATCTAAATTGTACCAATAAAGTTAAAATGATAAAAATAAAAAATATACACATATTTCACATAGAATGCAAATAAATGGATCACACTATTTGTTTAGTAATAACTCTATACAAATATTTTGATGGGACAGAATGATAGAAAAATTTAAGCAGGACCCTTATCTTTCTTTAAATCAGACACAAGAATATATTACTCACCAAAGTTGCAATTGCTAAAAATATTATCATGTAGTCAATATCATAAAAATTAAAAATAAATTTTATTTTTTATTTGTTTTTCTCATTGAGTTTATCGGTACATTTTATGTATATAGTACAGTTGCATTCATCACTGTGATCTTGTGCCTTTACATGACAGGTCTTGGTTCTCATTTTTTCCCTATACCCCTGCCCTCCCTTCACCCTCTCCTCCCTTCCCTATTTACAAAAACTTTATTTCCATTTTTTTCATTTTCTCATATTTTTCTGTTTTTCCTTATTTACTTTCTCCTACCTTTGCTACTTCCCCTACACCGTTAGCCCTTTTCTTCCTATTTCACACTGTCAATTATACCATTATGGTCGTATGTACAATTATATTTTTTTAAATCAAACTGTTCAGTATTTACACATGTGTGACTTACTTCTTTCACTTAGGAATATATCTTCAATATGCATCCATTTTCCAATGAATGACTCTAATTTCTCATTCTTTGTGGTTGAGTAGTATTCCATTTTATAGAAAAACAACATCTTATTTATCAAATTTCCAACTGATGGGCAAATGGGCTCTTTTCAAGTTTTAGCTATTACAAACTGTGCCACTATAAACATAGGTGCGCATATATCACTGTACTATGATTCTTTTAATCCATTTGGAAAGATACCCAGCAGAGGAATGGCTGGATCAAATGGAACTTCTACTTCTAGTTCTTTGAGATATCTCCATATTGATTTCTATAATGGTTGCCCCAGCCTTGCACTCCCACCAACAATGGAGAAGGGTTCCTTTCTCCCCACAAAGCTGCCAACATTTGTTGTTGGTTGATTTCTTGATAGCAGCCATTCTTTGTGGAGTGAGGTGGAATCTCAGTGATGTTTTCATCTGCATTTCTCAAATGACCAGGGTTGTGAAACATTTTTTCACATATTTACTTGCTGCTTTTACTTGTTTGCCTGAGAAATGTATGCTCATTTCAGATGCCCATTTTTGAATCAGGTCTTTATATTTGTGGAGCTTATTTTTAGTTCTTTATATATTTATATATAGTGCAGGAACTAGCACAAAAATCAATAACTGGGATCCCATTTTATTACAAAGCTTCTGCACTGTAAAAGACACCATCAACAGAACTGAGAAAACCTACATGTGGGAAAAAATTTTACCAGCTGCTCCTCAGATAAATTTTAAATTCATTAAAAATAAAAAACTTTTCTCCTAGTATGAAATTTTTTCATAAGTTGGAGTCTTACATATATATCAGAATGTATATGATATCACAAAAAATAATAAGCTTCTTCCCTTTTTTGTTCTGTCCATAGAAAATTTTCTTTTGTTCTTTTTACAAATGTCATTTGCGTTTATTTATACTGACACATTTATTAAATAGTAACTTTTTAACTTGTCATAATTATTTTCTTTGAATTTAACTTTGTTGAAAATTGTAATATACTTTCTTTTTATTTTTGTAATTCATATAATTGACCTGTTATAGCTTATATCCAAATATCTCCTTAAAGCCTCTTCTGCTGATAGATGGGGATTTGGGGAGGTGAACCGATCTTGAGTGAGTGATACTATGTTAATCCATTCATTGGTTTCTCATAGTTCTGTGTATAAATAATACACATATGAAGAGAGAAGACCCTCCTTCGTTGTGGGTGGCACCAACTGGTAAATTTGTAACCAATATGAAATATAAATGGAAAGAAGGAAGGTATGCTGCTTCCTGCCTGCCATGCAATGAAGTCTTTCTCCTCTGCAATGCCCTTCTTCCATGCTGCACAGCCTTGGAGCCAGCCAACAATAAACTGAAATCTCTACAAAGTATGAGCTAAAACAAATCTTTCCAAAAATAAACTGAAATCTCTACAAAGTATGAGCTAAAACAAATCTTTCCAACAATAAACTGAAATCTCTACAAAGTATGAGCTAAAGCAAAACTTTCCTCTTTTAACTTATGAGTGGAATTTTTTCACAGCAATGAGAAAGTAATGAAGATAAGGTCATGCTGATTTTCTCTGTGTTGTGTCAATTTTGGTATATGCAGGATGAATACTAATATACATTTTAACATGTTTTATTAAATAATAAACTCTACTCAAATCACTTAATATATTATAGAAAAAATAATCATTATGTAAGCACTTAAGCATTTATCATAGTTTCAGAAATAGCCTTATAATTACATTTTTATTGAAGCCCCATTCTATTATTTCTTCTCTGAAAATGAAATACTTTCCTAAAATTCATATTTATCCTGCTCTTGATTTATATATTGCTTTATCATAAACATTAACATCCCCAAATAACACACTATGCAGTTTTTACATCCTCAAACTTTCTTTATAAGGAATATTACAATATGTACTTTTTAAGCAATTTGCTTTTATACTCAAGATTATTTTCTGAGTTTCATTTTTATTTGTATCAATCATGGCATGGTTTTAAAAACCAAAAAGTATTCTGGCTGTTTTGACTACAAAGAAACTAATGAATTTTATCCTTCTAAATTTTTGTGGGGGTTACAGAGATGTTTGTCCCAATGCTATTTCCAAGTAGACATCACAGAAAAGAAACCTTTCTTAAAACGTCTCACCAGAACACTCACCTCCATTACAATTGAGAAGGAAGAGTGATAGTTAAATTTTTTCTGCTTGAAAAAAAAAACACAACTAGCAGGTTAGTATACCACAGTTCTTTGTGTGTCTGCATGACTGACTTATTGAAGATGAAAGACCCATTCTAGATGTGGGTGGTACCAACAAATATACATGTAGCCTGAATGAAATAAAAAGGGAAAGACTAAGAAATTCTTGCTTCTTTGCTTCTTCAGAGAAACCCAAATATAAGCCCTCATTATACAACTGGCTGAAATATAGCATAAGTTCAATATTCAGCCTCAAATGTTATCTGAGATAAAATTTGGATACTGTTAAGAATGGTATCCCATAAATTGGGATGGAGACATTTGGGAAGATCTTGATTGGGGACATTGGCCTTCTAAGTCCTGATGATAGTATTCTGCCAGAGTAATAGATTTCTCCACTCTCAGTGGTGGAGGCACTCTAAGCTTGAACTCTCTGAGGTGTTGGCCTCTCTTCCTATACCCAAAGAAATGAATTCAGTCTTGTCTGGTGAAGTTACCCAGCATGATACTGCTACCTTTCCTCAGAACCCACTAGTACCACCCACATTTGCTTCAAGGCCTATAATCAGGCTCAAATCTTGGAAGGCTTTTAAAGGTGAGATGCACAGTGTAACCCATGAAGAGGTCCACTATTCTCCCAAAGAACATTCTGAGTTTTCTCTTATACAGAGTGGTCTTGGGAACAAGTATGCGAATGGATTTTAAGGTAGTGAGATAACTGTGGCAGAAACATAAACCTGTCTCAGACAGAGTTTGTTGATTGAGGCCATTAAGTAGAGATTCTGAATTTAATGTTGCAGCTCCAGAGAAATAAAAGGTATTAATAGCTTATTTGGCTGATTGACAGAAGCACAGATCAAAAGGTAGCCCAAAGTGAATGAGTTAGAAATTCCTGATATTCCTTGATTTACTGTAGATGAGAAGATTCAAATGCTTAAGTAAATAGAAATGCTGGTGTTGATTTGTAATTTTAAAACAAATGCTCCAAATTAGGATGATTCTTCATAAATGCTTTAGAAACAGATTCATGAGTGGAGCAGCAGTCTTCCTGAAGAGCCCTGTGATTGCTTTTCTCTGTCTGACAGACTTCACAATAAGAACTAGATTGACTCAACTGGAAAGTTGAAGGGCAATAGTTTTAATTGAATCTCAGAGTAGCAAGGGTCAAGTAGAAGCACTCAACTGCCAAATGCAAGGTGAACTTTCTGTAATGGACATTAGAAGCAAAGCAACGATTGTAACGACCTGACAATTGTAAACCTATGGGGTTGGCTGATTAGTTATGGTTTTTCCAAAAGTGAAATATATAGGAAGACTAATAAATTTATACTAGATTTATATAATCAGGAAAAATTATGGGCAAAAACCAGAAATCTTCCTCAAATCATATTAATAGAGCATTGTGACCCCTCAACCAATTCCCATATTGGAGCCAGTTTTCAGTCTAAGAACTCTTGAATGAAGGAGGTGTGGCTGGGTCCTCTTGAGAAAGGACACTGCTGTACTACCAAAATTTTAACCTTTCAGTCATTCTTGCATCTTTCCCCAAAGTTTCCTAAGTCCTTTTACCATGATAATTGCATTGGGGAAGGCAAATGATGAGATATTTTGGTGACTACTGGACACTGGTTCTGAACTAACCCTGATTTCATGTTATCCAAAGCATCATTATGGCCATCTAATAAAAGTACAGTTCTATGAAGATATAATTACTATGAGCAAGAATACTTACACTGATTTTCTAACTTGTAGTGTGAGGGCTATTATGGTTGGAAATGTCAGATAGAATCTATTAAACTTAGCAAAATAGTAAACCAAAAACAATATTGCATCACTGGAGGGATTTCAGAGGTTGGTACCATTGTCAAAGATTTGAAATGTATGAGATTAGTGATTTCCACCATATCCCTATTTTATTCTTTTAGGTGGCATACACATAAGAGAGATTTGCCTTGGGGAATGGTAGCAGATTACTTTCATTTTTATCAAGTGGTCACTCCAATTGCATCTGCTGTACCAGATGCAGTTTCCATGCTTAACCATATTAACACATCTCCCGGTACCTGGTATGGAGCTAGTGATTTGTCAAATGCCTTGTTCTCCATACCTATCTGTAAGGCCTACAAGATATACAATTTATATTTGACTGTCAAGGCCAACAATTTACCTTCACTGTCCTAACTCAGGCTTATATTAAATCTCTACTGCAATGTTACAGATTAGTTCACATGGATCTTTTTTTGTTTGTTTGTTTTTCTCTCCTACAAGACACTAGTTTGTTGCATTTAATATTATGCTGATTGGATCAAATGAGCATGAGGGAGCATCTACTCTGGATGCATTAGAAAAGCATTTGGGTACCAGAAAGTGAGAAACAAATCCAACTAAAATTCCAGGTCCCTCTACCTCAGTAAAATTTCTAGAAGTCCAGTGGTGTAGGGCATACAAAAATATCCCTTATAAGGTAAAACATAAATTGTTGCATCCAGCTCCTCTTTCAATCAAACAAGAGGAACAAGACCTAGTGAGCTCATTTGGATTCTGGAGACACCACATTTCTCACTTAGTTGTTCTACTCCAGTTCGTTCACTGACTGACTAAAAAAGCTACTTGTTTTGAGGGGGCCAAGAACAAGAGAAAGCTGTTCAACAGCTCTAGGCTGCTATACAGGTTGTCCTCCAACTGGGGCCTTATGGTCTAGCAGATCCAATGGTTCTGTGGTGCCAAAGGCAGAAGGGAATGAGGTTTGGAGCCTCTGGCAGGGACCTACAAGTGAATCACAGGAGATGCCTTTAATATTTTGGATCAAGACTCTACAATCATTTGCAGAATACTACTCTCCCTCTGATCAGCAGTTGTTGTCATGCTACTTAGCCTTAGAGGATACCAAATGCTTGGCCATGACACAGTATGCAACTTGAGCAGCCCATCATGGGCTAGGTATTTGGAGATCAATTTCCACATTTCCAGCACACACTCTTGAGCCTTCCAGTAAAGACACTTCAGTCTCCCAGTATAGATCCTTCAGCTTCCCTATATAGACTTACAGGGGACTCTACAGATAGCTCCAGGCCTTTGACTTTTGCCTGAATTCTCTATTCTCTAGTGTGCAGATACCATTTTGCATTCTTTCCCCTTTACTCTGCAAGTGCCCTTTATAATTCTGCCTTGTAAAGCCTTTACACACACACACACACACACACACACACACACACACACGCCCCTGTAGTAAAAACTAACTGATACAGGAAAATGAGAAAAACAGCACCAGAATGTAATTCCCAAGGAATACAACTCATGTCATACACTGTTAAAAAGTCAGTCACATAACTTTCTTTTCATTTTACCAGTTTCTTTTTTGTACTGGGGATCTAACTTGGGACCTTGCGCTTGCAAGGCAGGCGGTGGAAACACTGAGCTAAATCCACAGACTCCATAACTGTTTCTTTAACACTTAGAAAATTAGTAATAGTCATTGGAACACTACCATGAAAAAATCTAACATATCAGTGATCATGCTTACATCAAAAACCAAAGCCCGACGAAGCTGAATATTTATTTCACTTAGCCTTATCAAGTATTTGTCATGGGACTACGTCTAATGTAGTATATTCTAATTCATAACAAGAACACTAACTGTGTAGAAATCTCGGTCTCATGGCCAAGCATTTGGTATCCTCTAAGGCTAAGTAGCATGACAACAACTGCTGATCACAGGGAGTGTAGTATTCTGCAAATGATGGTCGAGTCTTGATGCAAAATATTAAAGGCATCTCCTGTGATTCACTTGTAGGTCCCTGCTAGAGATACATAGCTTTTAGACTTCCAGAAATCTGCAATTTTCCAAGGAATAATAGAATGAATGTACACAGTCCAAGTATGAAAAACTTTAGGCAAAATTTAATGACTTTTAAAAATAGAAGTATTTGGCTAATACTATAAGAACCCTAATCAATCATTAAAAGTGATTAAGCAAGACACATAATTCATTATATAATATGAAATATGTGGAACCATGTAGAAGCTTTTCCTGTTCTAAAATTAAATCTAAATCACATCAATATTCTAAATACTTCTATAATTACAGTAAATCCTAAGGATAAAATAGCAGGGTAACTGACAATATAGGAGACAGATGAAAACAGAATTTGGAATGTATGACAGGACCTATAACTCCATTTCTTATCAGTATAGGGCATAAACAGAAAAAGGAAGATTTATATACACTTAAAAGTCATACAGACATAACAATTTAACTTAAGGAAACTTACTACTAAAAGATATTTTCCACTGAATTGTATCTCTTAAAAAGGTAAAGTCATACACATAACAATTTAACTTAAGGAAACTTACTACTAAAAGATATTTTCCACTGAATTGTATCTCTTAAAAAGGTAAACATTATGGTATATTAATTGTACCTCAATAGAGCTCTTTTTAAAAATAATTTTTTTAAAATGTGGAAATATGAAATTGGATTTAGTAGTTCATAATTTTAAAGGATTGCTAAATCCATTATGTACTCTATTGGCACTGTGGTGACATTAAAATTATTTTGGCCACTAAAGATGCACTGCATTACTTTTCTATTGCTGTGTACCAAATCATCACAAACACAGCTACAAATGTAGCAGTTTGAGCTGAATGACTGGGAGGGTAATGCCCTTTGCTGTGTAGAAGTCTCCTGATGTGTTTAAGAACATCTGTAAGATACGCTATCAATTTTTATTTTTAAATTTTAATTTTTTAGTTTGTGTGTATGTTACACAATGTTACATTTCTTGTGTGAAGTTGTTATGCGTACATTACATATCTTAATTACTATTTTGAATTCCTCCCCATTTCTTGATGACCTTCGTGTGTGTGTGTGTGTGTGTGTATACATATTTCTAGTACATAATGTTTGCAATTCTTGTGTGGAATTGAAAATATCAATCTTTTGAAAAGAAGAGTTCATATAACTGATTTTGATTTTTTGAGATTTTTCCTAGAGTTTATAAAGCCACACCCCATGATTCTTATCTATATCATAGGTTTTGAAGCAAATTCTTAATGTACCTTTTACTGAGAGTGAGAATATTCCAAATATTGATCAGTTTAACAGTTTTATATTTAATAGTTCTCCTCAGTTTATCTCTCTCATCTCATATTTTTCATAAGTAGCAGAAATATTATGGTGCCTCTTAATTTGCTTACAAATCTGTTAAAATATTCAAATTTGCAGTTAACAAGGTTTGTTTACAAAGAAATTTAAAAAAAATGCTAAATTTTCTAGTAATGTCTAACATGGATAGTTTTTCTTCCAGATCACAGTAAAATGTTGCTTAATTTATTCTGCGCCCTCACTAACAGATTTCTATTAATGTTCTGTCCAAGATGAACTAGGCTTGCTCTAAAGCAATTTAGCATTTGTCTAATTCCTAACTATTTTCCTGCCATTGCTCACTGCCTAGGTCTAAAGCCACAGCAACATTTTAAAGTATTTGTTTTGGTAATGCATCACTTCCTAGTATCAAATTTGCATTAGTTTTTAATTGCTCCACAGCAAGTGACTGCAAATTTAGTAGTTTAAAATAATATCCATATACAAGCTCTTGATTCTTTAAGCTAAAAATGTGGATACAGTATAGCTGGGTCTCTTGCTCAGGATCACACATGACTGAAATCAAGTTGTTAACGACCTGAAATACTTCATGAATGATATGAGGAAGAATCAGCTTCTAAATGTGCAGGACTGCATTGAAATTCAAACTTATGTCATTGTGAGACTGATTTCCGGTGTCCTTTCTGTACATGAATCAGAGTTCATTCTCAGACTCAAAAAGCTACCTATTTTTCATATATCTTCCCCAAACTTGAAAACCAATAAAGGATAATATATCTCATTTAGAATTCACTCTGCTAATCTCTTTTATTTTTTCTTCTAATCTCTTTTACTAGTAGATAGAGCAATTATTTAGAAAGCATAAACTGAAAAAATGAGGCCTGTCTTGATTTATTTCAGTCTTTTTTGTTGTTGTTGTTGTTCCTGGGGATCAAACTCAGGACATTGTGCTTGCTAATTTATTTCAACTGATCAGATACATTTATATCCAAAAATCTTATTTTGCCATTTCACTATTATCACAAGTCCTGCACATCCCATCCAATCAGTGGGAAGGTATTATACAGGATGAGGAAAACAGAGATAATTTTAGAATTCTCCTTGATACTGATTTATTTATGAGGGAAACAATATAATACCAGGAAATAGCACTTTCTGGTAGGAGCTGGGGATGTAGCTCATTGATGCTGCAACTGCCTGGTAAGTTCAAGATTCTGAGTTCAAGCCCCATCACCCCCACCCCAATGATAATATTCTCTGCTGTCTTAGCCACTTTTCTCTCACTGCTGAGACAAAGTAACTTACACTCAAAGTTAAGGGAAGTTAAGGTTTATTTGGTTCACAAGTTTCAGAGGTTGCAGTACATAATTGACTGGCTCCAAGGCAGTGTAGCTGTGCAGAGAGGCATTGTAAAGTTGCTTATGCCAAGCAGAAGGTAGCAAAAGTAAGCAAGCAAGAGACAGGGAAATTCTCTCTCTATACTTTAATAAGTGTTGTGGCAGTGCCAAACCAATCAATGGAATGATTTAGTAATCAACCACCCCTAATCTTAGAATGTTTAATCCTAGCATTGGACTGTGAGTCAGTCACACACTCTAGAGTCTGTCACCTCAGAAAAGCCCCACCAATGACTGAATGGAGATTTGGGGGAATAATTACACCCAAACCATAACATCTGGGAAAATTGGAGAATGGTGTACATATGATAGAAAATTAACAAGAAACTGACAATTATTAAATGCGAGTCCCATCAGTTATTTTCTTTTCTAGAATTTGGTGCATTTGAACTATAAATTAAAAACGAAAAGGAAATATGAATTTTAAAATCTTCTAAAATAATGATATACTTAGACATTTCTTAGGGTTATATGAATATTTCTATCATAATCTTTAGTCTATGTTAGGAGTTGCATGAATAGTTAATTTTTGTTTGCTTGTTTTGTAAATTATACTTTTCATGCAATAACTCAGGAAATCATTATGATCTGAAAGTTTGCATTGTCTAACATGAACAAAGTGCAAGTTCTAATTTTGTTTTATTTTTCTTATATCTATAATTTCCTTATACTAATAACCTTTTTATCTTCATATTTGTAGGTGTATCTTAAAACAACATATGATTAAACAGCAGCATGTGTGCAAAGGTCCTGACACAAGCAGGTGGGGAGTGAGGGCCCCCGCCAAACACCTGGCTGGAAAGCAGATGCACAGATGCTCAGGCCCTAGCCAGTGGCCCATACAGAAACCATTGGTGAGGCACAGTCCCCAGCCAAGGCCCTACCAGACAATAGCTATGTAGGGGGGAAGGCCCCAGCCAGAGGCCTACTCAAAGACCATCATTAAGAGTGCACAGACCCCAGCCAGAACCCTGCCCAGAAAACAGAGCAGTGCAGGGATCCACAGGCCATCATTATGGGAATTGGTTCAGTAGTGAGCAGCAGAGAAAAGGTAACTATGTGGCTTGTTGAGAATTGAAGCCCATCTGATGAGGAAAGAGTCACCTAAAAAAAGGTGCAGCAGTTTGTATCTACTTAAATGAGAAGAAACTTTGAAAAGACCCTAAACCATACTTCCAGATCACCAAAGGCAGCTCCCAGGGAAAACAAGATGGGACAAAAGTTTGAAACTCAATCACCTGGACTTCCTGAACAGGCAAGGAAAGAGGATCTAGACTTAATGAAATCAGAAATTTCTCAAATAACAATAGAGATTCTGTCTATAATAAAAGACATGATTAATAACTCAAGCAGAAACAGAGAAAAAATAGAGGAGATGAGGAACATGATGGAATCACAGCATAAAAAATTAATGAAACTCATAAAACAGGTGCAAACACATACTCAGGAGATTAAAAATTCCACTGAAAATTTATGCAGATAAATGAGCCAGTGTGAGGACAGAAATTTAGATACAGGAAACAGTATTGCAATTAGTGACAAGGGAAGAAATATTTCTTAAAAATAGTGAGGGACCATGAGAACTCAATCCAGCATCTGCGAGATGATGCAAAGAATAACATAAATATATATTGGAGTCAATAAAAAAGGAGAGAGTGAAAATGACATAAAGAACTGTTCACAGAAGTAATAGCAGAAAACTTTCATAACAAAGGAAAAGAATTTGACATACAGATAAGTGAGGCATATAGGACTCCAACTACCTATGATTAAAAAAATCTACACCTAGGCATACAATAGTCAAGATTCTAGAAACCCAACAGAATAACACAATTCTAGAAGCAGTTAGAGAAAGGAAACAAATCACATACAAAGGAAAGCCCATCAGAATCACAGCAGACCTCTCAACACAAACCAGTAAGTCAAGATAAGCCTGGAGTGTAGTATTTCAATCCAAAAACAAACAAACAAGCAAATAACTTCCAACCCAGATTGATGTACCCTGCAAAACTATCTTTCAAAACTAATGGAGAAGTAAGATACCTTCATGACAAAGAGCACCTGAGGAACTTCATGAATACCAAATCAGCTCAACAATGTTCTAGGAAAAGACAAGTAGGGTCATTACCCCATGAAGCCCAGAAGAATGAATCCATTAGTCAAGACAAGAAATTAAATGCAAAGGGGGAGAATCCAACAACAGGAAAGGGTCATGATGAAGATAAGTCAATACATAAAATTATAACCATCAGTGTTAATGGCTTCAATTCACCAATCAAAAGAAGTAGACTGGCAGAATTGGTCAAGAAGATAGATCTAATAATATGCTGCAAATAAAAAGTATTTAATTAGAAAAGATAATCACAGGCTGAAAGTTAAAGGAAGGAAAAAATACTCCATGTAACAGGAACATGAAAAGAAAGCAGGAGTAGCTATTCTATTGGCAGATAAAATGGATTTCAAACCAACACTAATTAAGAGAAACAAAGAAGTCCACTACATCCTTATGAATGGAAAAATACCAAGAGGAAAAGATGATAATCATAAATATATATGCAACAAAAACTATTGCACCCAACTATACAAAAATATTATTAGACATGAAAAATTAAATAAATACTAATACAATAGTACTGGGGGCCTCGATATCCCACTGTCAAAACTAGATATAGATTAACTAGAAGAAAAATATAAAATTAAATACTAGAACTTAACAAAACTCTCGAACAAATGGACTTAAGAGATGTTTACAGAGTGTTCCATCCCACAAAATCAAAATACACATTCTTTTCATCTGCACACAGGTCATTCTCCAAAGTAGACCACATACTTGCTCATAGAAAATATTTAAGTAAATGCAAAATAATTGAAGTCATCCCCTGTATATTATCAGACCAGAGTGCAATGAATTTGAAGAGCAAAAGCAAAATAAATCACAAGAATAAATACATGGAAATTGAATAACACACTCCTTAAAAACCAATGGGCCACAAAGGAAATTAAAGAAATAATCAGATAGTTTTGTCAATTAAATGAAAAGGAGACATATTAGAATCTATGTGATACAATGAAAGCAGTCAATGGAGAAATTCATAGCAATGAATACTCAAACTATGAAAACAGAGCAAGCTAAAAAGAAACAACAAAAAAACAACCTATTGCTGAACCTCACAATTCTTGGAAAAGAAGAGCAAGACAAACTCAAAGTTCTTGTAAGGGAGGAAAATATAAAGATCAGAGCAGAAATCAAAGCAATCGAGACCAAGAGAATGATACAAAAAAATCAGTGAAGTAAAGAGTAGATTCTTTGAAAGAATAAACAAAATTGAAAAACCCCTTAGCTAACCTTATCAAAAAAGGAAAGGAAAGGCCAAATCTATGCAATTAGCAATGAAAAGAGTGAAACACAACAGATCCAGTAGAAATCCAGAGAATCATCAATACCTACTCTGAGAATCTATATGTCAATACGATGGAAAACAGAACAAATGGACAAATTTCTAGTTACATATGAATTACCAAACAAGAATGAAGAAGATATAAAAATTCTAATCAAACCCAATATCAATCAATTGAAAATGTAATTAAAATCTTACTAAGAAAAGCCTGGGTCTTAATGGCTTCACTGATGAATTCTACAAGACACTTGGAGAAAAACTATTGGCACTATTCTTTAAACTCTACAATGAAATTTAAAAGGAAGCAATATCCCCAAATTCATTCCTGGAAGCAAGAATAACCTTGATTCCAAAGACCCAACCAAAAAAAGAGCTATAGCCAAAATCCCCTAATGAACATAGATTCAAAAATCCTTAATAAGATACTAGCAAACAGAATTCAGAAGGTCAGAAAGAATATCATACATCCTGACCAAGTGAAATTCATCCTGGGGATGCAGGGTAGCATAATAAATAAAAAAGCATTGAACATTCATGATAAAAACCTTGCAGAAAATTGGAAGAGATGGTCTCTGTCTCAACCTGGTAAAAGCTATCTGGGAAAAACCAATGGCCAACATCATACTAATACATCAAAAACTGAAATCCTTCACAGTAAAATTAGGAATGAGAAAAGGATGTTTACCATCATCACTCCTGTTCAATATAGTTTTGGAAACATTGGCCACAACAATTAGACAAGAGAAAGACATAAAAGGAATAAAGGTAGGAAACAAATAATTTAAATTGTCATTATTTGCAGGTGACATGATACTCTATATAGAAGACCCCAATAACTCCTCCAAAAGTCTTTTTGACTTAATAACCAAATTCAGTAGAGTAGCTGAATAGAAGATCAACACACCAAAATCAATAGCCTTTATGTACACATACAATAGGCTCACTGAAAGAGGAAATTAAAAAATAATTCATTTCACAATTGTATCTAAAAAAGTGAAATACCTAGGAATCAACCTAGTATAGGAAATAAAAAAATGTGAGAGAATGAAAAGATGAAAATAAAGTGTTTGTAGATGGGGAGGGGAGGAGGGGGTGAAGGGAGGGCAGAGGTAAGGGGAAAAAATGAGAATCAAGACTTGCCATGTAGAGGTACATGATCCCAACAATGAATGTAACTGTACTGTATACCTAAAATGTACCAATAAACTCAATAAAATTTAAAAAAAAATCTCTACTATGAAAATTGTAGCACTCTGAAAAAAGAGATCAAAGAGGATATCAGCAATGGAAAGATATCCCTTGTTCCTGTTTTGGAAGCACCAAAATATTGAAAATAGCCATATTTCCAAAACTGCTCTATACATTGAATACAATCCCAATTGAAGTTCCAACAGCATTCTTCACAGAACTTGACAAAACAATATCTCTCACCATGCACTAAAAGAAACTCACAATGGATCAGATCAAAGAACTAAACATGAAAATAAACATTAAACTGGCTGGAATTCTTGAAGACACTGGCATAGGAAAAGATTACATGAACAAACCTCCGTCACATGGGAACTATTGCAAAGAGTCACCAGCTGGGATCTCATCTCATTAAAAAGCTTCTTCACAGTGAGAGAAACCAACATCAGCACAAAGAGTCAATAAACAATGTGGGAAATTTTTTTATACAAGCAAAGGTCTGCTATCCAGAATATAAAAGGAACATAAAAAATTCGGACCTCCCAAATTTAAAGACCCAATCCAAAAATGCCCATCTAAAAATGATCAGACATTTCTCAGACAATAAATTAGAAATAGTAAATGACCATACAAAGAAATGTTTGACATCAGTGTTCAATTGATATGCAAATGAAAATAAGGCTGAAATTCTATCTCACTCCAGAAAGAATGGTTGCTATCAAGAAATTAACCAATAATAAATGCTGGCATGGTTCTGGTGAAAAAGATCAAATTCCCACTGCTGGTGGGAGTGTAAACTTGTGCAAGTACTGTGAAAATCAATATGAAGATAACTCAAAAACTAGGAGTAGAGGTCTATTTCCCTGCTGAGTATCTTCTCAAAAGAATAAAAAGAATCATATCACAGTGATATATATCTACCCATGTGCATAATGGCAAAGTTTGTAATAGCTAAAACTTGGAAACAGGCCAGATGTCCATCAACAGGATACTGAATTAAAAAAATGTTTTTTTAAAGAAAAATGAAATATTAATCAGCTATAAAAATGAGAATCTAAGGCATTTATATCTAAGTGGATGCACATTGAGGCTATACTCAAATGAAATAAATAGGATGCACATGTATAAATACTGAATAATTTCTCTGCTGTGAAAAAATAAAAGTGTAAAAGAGGATCAAAATGTATAATAGATAACGTGAAATATGAAGAAAATGTAAAAAAGCAGAAGTGGTAGAGTAGGGGAAAAGAAAGAAGGGAAAGGAATAAATATGAGAAAAGTAAAAAATTTGAAACCAAGTTTTTGTACATAAAGAGGTGTTGAGGGGTTGAAGGGAGGGTAGGGGAATGGGTAAAAAATAAGAACCAAGATATATCATGCAAAGGTACAAATTTCCAGGGATGAATGGCATTATATTGTAACCTAAAATGTACCAATAAAATTATTTAATAAAAAAACCCAAAAAACAACTCATGATTAGATGATTTCTTACATCTTATTTTCAATTATAATGATAAAATTTATGTCAAATCAATTATTTTATTATTCTAATTATTACTCTATTACTTTATTTATATATTTTCATTTTTATTTAAATATTTAATTTATTATAATCTTGCTTTCTGTTTTCTCATGCTGAATTAGCTTTATTCCTTTTTTTGTTCATTTAGTTTATATTTATTTTCTCTTTAATATTTTGTAATTTTCACTATGATATTTATTCATTTACGTATTCTTCATTAAAAATCCTAGTACAAGGGCTGGGGATTTAGCTCTGTGGTGATGACTCCTACCTTGCAAGTGCAAGGGCCTGAGTTTGATCCCCAGTCCGAAAAAAACAAATCCTAATATGACTCCATATGTTATTAAATTTTGGAGATAGTAAATGTTTTTCTCCTGTTCATTGTAATGCCATTAATTGGTTTATTGTGATAAGCCATGTGTTGTAAATATAGTATTATTTTTTGGTATGTTATTTGTACCTTGTTTTTGTAACTGTTATGAGATTACTGTTATTGTTTCTTAAAAGCGCAGTTGTTTAAATTCACCAATGTACCAATTTATTAGTTATTTTCTTTGTTCTCTTTTCTTCTTTTGTCATATAACTATTTGCGTGTGTGTGTGTGTGTGCAGAGGATTGAATGCAGGACTTGTGATGCAGGCAAGTGCACCACTGAGCTAAATCCCTGGCCTGAGAACTTTTATATGGGATATTTTCTTTTTGACCAAAGAGCATTTTTTAAAATCACTTTTAATAAGAGGCTATTTTTATATGCCTGAAGAACTTTTTCCTCCTAGGTCTTGATATGTATTCTTGGTAGATATTAAATGCTAGGCAATTTCTTTTAGGATTTCTTTTTATTTTCTATTTTAATTGAGTTTATTGGAGCATTTTAGGTATACAGTACAGTTACATTCATTGTTGGGATCTTGTACCTCTACATGACAGGTCTTGGTTCTCATTTTTTCCCCTTGCCCCTGCCCTCCCTTCACCCCCTCCTTCCCTCCCCATCTATAAATGCTTTATTTCCATCTTTTCATTTACTCATTTTTTTTCTTTTCCTTTATTAGCCTTCCCCTACCCATCACACCTTCCCTACACCTTTAGCCCCTTTCTTTGCATTTCACAATGTCAGTAATTTTATTAGGATCTTATGTATTATTACAGTTTATTCACACCAGAGAAACTATTTGGTAGAGATTCCACCTCACCCCAAAGAATGGCTGTTATGAAGAAATCAAACAATAACAAATGTTGGCTGGGATGTGGGGAGAAAGGAATCCTTCTCTATTGTTGGTGGGAGTGCAGATTGGTGCAACCAGTGGAAATCAATATGGAGATACCTCAAAAAGCTGGGACTGGAGGTTCCATTTGACCCAGCCATCCCTCTGCTGGGTATCTTTCCAAAAGAACTAAAAGAATCATATCACAATGATGTATGCACACCCATGTTTATAGAGGCACAGTTAGCAATAGCTAAAACTGTGAAACAGCCCATTTGCCCATCAGTTGGAAACTGGATAAAGAAGATGTGGTTTTTCTATGAAATGGAATATTACTCAGCCATAAAGAACGAGAAAATAGATTCACTCATAGGAAAATGGATATATAATGAAGATATACTCCTAATTGAAATAAATAAGTCTCTTAGTATTTCTTAATACATTAAACACATTATTTATTTCTTCATGGTTCTCCGAAAAAAGAATGGTCATTCTCTAGAAAATTTCTATGGCTTTGAGAGCAGCACTGCAGATATTTATTTATTTATTTATTTATGAGAAAGAGTCTCACTGTGTAGTTCATGCTGGCCTTGAAATCGCTCTCTATCCCAGGCTGGCCTCAAATTCAGATTGATTCTCCTGTCTCCTCCTCCCAAATGCTGAGATTATGGGCTTGTGCTACCATGTGGAGTCTGTATCTTTTCTTAATTCTAGTTGCTTTTCATATTTTTTTCTTGGCTGACGTGATGATGATTTATTTTCATATATGTAGATTCAGATCATAATCAGGATAAATACAAAGTGATCTGATTCTTCCTGTCTCAGTTACTTTTCTCACTGCTGAGGTAAAATACCCAACCCCCACACTTAAAGAGGAAAGGTTTGTTTTATTCACAGTTTTTAGAGTTTTAGCCCATAATCAGTTGGCTAGGTCAGGGTGGCATAACAGAGCAGAAACAGTTCATAGTGGGGAGAAGGCAGCAAAGCAACAAGGGACAACCAGAGCACTTTCTATCCCTTATATCATATCCAGGCTACTTAGGGTGGGAAGCACTCATTCCCTCAAATCTAGTGCCTTTCATCCTAGCTTGCACTTTGAATGAATTCTGAAAATGACCCATCTATGAAAGCATGAGGTTTGGGCGGCGCATCTCATCACAATATGTAACACTCCCAAACTGTCCAATACTACTCACTTAATCATAACACTTCCCTTGGAGTACATCAATTAATGATCAAACAGCTTTTCATAGGTGAAAGTAACACCTGCTAATTTTTGGTGTTCGTATATTTGTGCCATAACAATATGTCAGACTAGAAGGCTTATAAAAAACAAATTTATTACCTATCATTCTGGAAGATAAAAAGTCCAAGATTAAGGTACTTGTAGATTCAGTGTCTGATGAAGGCTGTTTCTTGGTCCATAGATGGCTAACTTTTTTCTTTAACTTTTTGTTGCAGAAAGAGAAAGGGATCTTTATTCATAAGGCTTTATCCTTATGGCTCAATCACTTCCCATAGGTCCCACCAATGAATATCATCACAGTAGAGATTATATTTTAAAATAGAAATTTTTAAGAGACACAAACATTAAGTCTATGGTAGATGTCTTTCTTGATGTCTCTTCTATAGTTATTGTTTTAACTGTATATCCAGTGTTCCTTTAGGAGTGTTTGTTTGCAGCTAATAGGGAGTACTAAAGACCTAGCTTATGTTGCAGTAACATGATTTTTTATTTTTATATTTTCAATGCATGCATGGCTGTGAGGTGCTGCTGCCATTGACCTTGTCTTTATATAGGTAATATTTTAATAATCAAGTCTTTTAGTTTTCATTTTCCTGACCAGATCACTAGGCCATTGGCCATGTCCCATGAGTTGCTGAAAAGGTATCATGATACCATTATGGTGGTGGCCTAAAGAGCTATTACCATAGCTAATTTACCCAGGCTGGAATAGACATCTTATCCTACTATAGCCTCTCAGGAGATGGGGATTACACATATACACCACTACATACATTTTGCTTCTTTTATATGCAGAAATTTCTAACTTTGTCAAGAATACAATTCTGATTATCAGTCTAAGCAGCTTTCAGGACTGCATGGTAGTGTAGGTCCTTCAATATTACCAGGATTGATAGTCTAATGAGTGTGAACGATTGCATCAATAACTAAGTGTAGCAGTCCAGTTGTATGGTTTACAATAGACCAGAGAATGCCTTTAGCCAATTTAATAACAGCATATCAATCTCTAGTTTAGCTTTCTATTAAGTCATTGTGAACAATATCTGGCTCCTGAGGAGCCATTCCATTTATGCTAATCTATTGTCAGTTTGCATATCCTGGATGCCTTTTTGATTTACTAATTCTAGTTGTTATATTGTAACAAAGTGTTTTGTAACATTCTTGTTTGCAACAAATAATGAACTAACAAAGTAATATCTCATTTTCCAACTGATAGGCAGTACTACTTTTGTTGAATAACTCACTGGGACTAGCTTGAGTAGTTGAAGTGGCAGGCAAGAGTAGAAATAACCCACTGTTACTGGTCAAATTCTGTGGTGGGAAGGAAGTATATCCCTTCAAATTGCATACTTCTGTAAAGCAAACAGCCAAAACATCAATGTCTATGTTTTACTCAGCAGTGGGAATAGTTAACAATGGCACTCAAAATGACCCCCAAAGGTATCACCTCCAAGCATATAATCACCTCTCTTTCATGAAAATCACACTTACTCCCAAACTGTCCAATACTACTCACTTAATCTTACCCATTTGTAGATCTTATACATTGTCATGTGGGCAAAATTATCCAAGAACTCTGTAAGTATCTAAAATTCCCATTCTTCCAATTTTATCTTTAGAAAAGTATAAGGCCTGCAGTCCCTGGTGGGGATTTAGAGTCCTTGGTTCAATTAAGGGCATTTGGGTATACAATAACATATCATCAAACTGATATATCAATCAAGGTAATGAGACTTCCCTGGCTTTGTTTCATAACTGTCCTTTAGTTTTCATATTTTATTATTAGATAAGGACCCTATTTTTTAATTTTTTTAATTTTTAGTATCTGGACTCTTTTTTTTCTTTTATTGAGTTTATTGGTACATTTTAGGTATACAGTACAGTTACATTCATTATTGGGATCTTGTACCCTCACATGACAGGTCTTGGTTCTCATTTTTTTCCCCCTTGTCCATGCCCTGCCTTTATCCCCTCCTCCATCCCCATTTGCAAACATTTTATCAGCATCATTGTTAGTGTTACAATGAATCAAATGTGATCTTATTTGAGGCTACCAGTAACAGAGAATGGGCACTGAATTAGGGGCCCTTACTTCCCTTGGACATTGTAACCTCTGGCATGTGATGAGAAATAATGCTACATTTTGTTTATCCCTATGCAGGGAGAAAGACAGCACCATACTCAGTCCATAACCTCCCTGTCTTTCAGGCCTTCTACTCTCAGCCAAAAGGCATGCTCCTAGGATACTGGGGCTGAGAGGACCTTGTGTTTTCACATTGCTATGGTATGTGCCATTGGCAAAAATATTTATTTTAAGAAGACAAAGCAGGGCACTGACATTTATTCTAGTCTTATGTTTGATCTACGAAGCAAAAATTTGAATTAAAACTTGTAAAGTTGAAGGACTCAAATTTCAGCATATTTTCCATCTCACACAGTCCACTGCTTTCACCATTAATATACAAGGTGGTAACAAAAGCCTTCAAAATCATACAATTTCATCTACTAGGAAATAAAAGATTGGGTTGAAATTTTGACTTGATTTTAGAGAAATCAACATTAAAAAAGGTCTGTTCTCTTAAGAATTTCTTTGAAGTGGTCAGTTAACAAAAAATTCTAAGAAAAGGAAATGTACAAGTTTAAAGCATCATAAAACAAAGGGAAAAGTAAAACATAATACCAAATTGCTCAAGTTGCTATTATTTATGAATTTAATTTTTTTGTTTATTATTATTGCTTTTTTAGGGCAAGGTCTATTATTGTTGTTGTTTATTATTATCATCATTATAATTGGGTTTTTTTTAGGACAGGGTCTTGCTATGAAGTTCAGTCTGGCCTTGTAGCCAAGGCTTGCCTCAAAAGCAAACTTATAGTGATCATCCTGCCTCAGCCTCCTGAGTGCAGGGATTAAGACATGTGCCACCATGCCTGTTTTTTATTTTTAAATATGGAAGCTTTATTTCCTGATTATGTAATATGATGTGGTCTGCTCTGGATGTTTCCTGCATAGATAGTAGTGACTTTGGTCTCAGAATCACATGATTCAGCAGTTATGCAACCTGACATATTCAGTCACACAGCAAATAATTCACCAGGTCTTGACTATAGAGCAGTGGTGGAGAATTTATGACATGCCTGTCACAGCAGGCTGTTCACGTAGTATAAAGCTCTAAAAGATTCACCATCACTGCTGTAAAGTATGAATATCAAGAACCTTTCAAGGGATTGTGGATAAGTTAGAATTCAGAGATTCATATTCCCTTTCTCATTTGGTGTTTAATTTCTCTCCCTCTCTTAAAAGGGAAACCTTAAAATCATAGGATTTCCGAACTGAAGTATCCTTAAAAACTATTCCACTCAGTCTTATTTAAAATTTAGAAATTAAAATAAACAATAGTTTACATAACTTTTGTAAAATCATATATTCAGTTTCCCAAACTAGATTCTATGCCAGGATTATAGTCTTTCCTGCAGATGTGATATTTGGTAAGTACAAAATTTTTATTAAAGCCCAATAATGATATAAAACTTTAGAAAACAATGTTATTGCAACAAGGGAGAGAAAATCAGGCTATGTCTAAACAACACTATAAAAACACATGATTGATGGAGAAATGTAAGAAATAAATTATCTCTGGGGGCTAGGAGAGGGGGGATCATGCTAGTTATGAAGCAAAGTATGAGCTCATTCACTGACTGATACAACTTCTAATATCAAAATTTGTCATTACTCATCATTGAATAACGGCAGACTATCTGACACATGCATTTTTATCTGTTTTATAAGCCTGGTATATTATGATTTCTATGATGGCAGCACTGTATATATATTATTAATGTATGTACAGCATGGTAACACATGCTAGCACATAGAAAGTTCTAAAATATGTCCATGTTGCCATATTTATTTATTTTAGATTTAATTTTAATTGTTTTTATTAAAGATTGCAAAGATACATAACAAGAAATGAAGATACTAAATAAAAATTTCAAATATACATATATATGACAGCAAAAAAAGTATATGAAATAAACAAGAATTTATGTAACACAGACTAATCAAAATACATTAGTTTAATATGATCTTCAAACATTATGTTCTTTCTCATTTTCTTATATTTTTGAAATAATGTAATTATAAATAAAACAAAGTTACATATTATAGTTGAGAAACTGTCCTCAAAATTTTATGATTTAAAACTCTTTAGTTTTATTAATTGATAAATATCATATACTTTTTTATTGTACCAGTTACATTTTCTAACAAAACTTCCCACAGAAAAATATATTTATATTTGAAATTCAAAAGCATCTAAAAAAATTCACATTTTTAAGATCAGATTTTTCTGTTTCTATTTTATTATATCCCATAATTATTTTTATTATATTTTTATAAGCATAATGATAGAATTTGACACCAATAGATATGTAATATTCTTCCCAAATGAATGACTATGAATTAAGTCAAGCATGTAATTTAAAGAAATCATAAATTTGCCACAGAAATTATCAATATGCCAAATGTGCACAATCCTACCACATTCATGCCCATGTTTCTCATTTAATAGTGCACATATATATGTAAAAATATACCTCCCACACATATACACAATGCATATTTTCTACAATGCAATATATGCTTAGGTATAATAAAACAGTGCAGTGATGTGTGGAACGTTGGTGATTTGTATAATTTGAGGAAAACAAATATCATCTTTGAGGGAGTTGGAGAATTTGTAATATGTACCAGATACTAAATGATATTAATGATTAAGTATAGTTATAATAAAATTTACTTAAAATTAATATTCATCATCAGTAGAAAATAGGTACAAAGATACATTGATAACATAACAACATTTGTCTTAACAAATTTTGAACCAAGCTGTAGTGACAGAAAAGGAAGTTTGTAGAAAGCAGAGATGAAAGAGGAAAATGACAGATGGACCTTAATACTTTTCATACTACTCATATATACAGATTTCATAAATTCTCAAATTAAAAAGCAAAGAAAATGAGAACAAAATAACTCATCAATTTGATAGACCAACATACAGAGACAAGGATTAATGTATTAATAAATTTTAAAAATATGAAATGTAAAGCCTGAGATTTAGCTCAATAGCTCTATACCTGCCTAGCCAGAACAATGGGCTGAGTTTAATCCCCAGCATCAGAGGAAGAAAAAAAAAAGGAAAAAAAGAAAAGAGGAAAGAAAAAGCATATATACTTTCTGACATACTCAATAAACTAAAAATAAATTGTTATCTCTTCCTCTTGAATTGTTCCCTTCACAAGGATGTAGTGAAATTCTTTGTCTCTTTCAATCAGTTTAGGTTTGAAACTTACTTTGTCAGTGAATAAGATTGCTACCCCTGCTTTTATGGGGGGCTCCTGTTACATGAAGTTTTCTGTCCTTTCACTTTCAGTCTATGGGCTTCTCTTCACACTAGACATGTCTTGTATACAACATATTATCGGATCTTGCTTCTTAATCCATTCTGCTGGTCTATTTCTCTTGATTGGTGAATTGAGGCCATTAATATTGATGGTTATAACCGATATGTAATAACTTATTATTATCATGTTTTTTTTTCACCTTCTCCTTTTAGTTTCTTGGCTTGCCTGTTTGATTTGCTCTCTTGGGCCTCACTGTGTTGTTACCTTCATTGTCTTTTTCAGGGATATTATTTAGAATTCATTGTAGTGCTGGTTTGGTATTCATAAAGTTTCTCAGGTGTTCTTTATCATGGAAATATCTTATTTCCCCATCCATTTTAGAAAGAAAGTTTTGCAGGATACACCAGTCTAGGTTGGAGGTTGTTTTCTTTTAGTACTTGAAATATCTCATTCCAGGCTCTCCTTAACCTAAGGGTTTGTATTGAAAAGTCTGCTGTGATTCCGATAGGCTTTCCTTTGCATGTAATTTGTTTCTTGTTTCTTACTGCTTGTAGTATTTTTGTTCTTCTGTTGGATTTCTGCTATCTTGATTATTATATGTCTAGGTGTAGATTTTTTTTATCACAGCTAGTTGTAGTCCTATATGCCTCACTTATCTGTATGTTAAATTCTTCCCATCTGTTTGGAAAGTTTTCTATAATTAAATCTGTGAACAGCTGTTTTAAGTCATTTACATTTTCTCCTACTACTTCTTGAATTCCTATCAATCTTATGTTATTCTTCTTAGTATTGTCTAAGAGTTGTATCAATTTCTCATGATCCCCTACTGTTTTTAAGAGACCTCTCTTTTCAATGTCACTGGCTGCAATTTTATCTTCTATATCTGAGATTCTATCTTCGGACACTTTTATTCTTTTGTGAACACTCTCAATGGAGTTTTTAATCTCCTGGATAACTGAATCTGTCCTATGGATTCCATTTCTTTCTTTTATTGGTCATTTATTGTTTCCAATTCTTTCTTATGCTGGGCATTCATGGCTTCTATCATGGTCCTGAGCTCATCTATTTTCCTCTCAGTTTCTGTTCTAGAGTCATGAATTATAACTTTCATTTTGCTTGTCATCTCTATGTTTATCTGGGAAATTACTTCTGTTTTATATTTCTCTAGAGCCTGATTGATCAGTTTTGTTACTTCCTGTGATTTGAGTTCAGGATGTCCTGATGATTCACTATCAGGCTTTTCATCCTCATTTGCCCCAGTATTTGCCATTGGTGACCTGGAAGTCTGTCCCTGTATCTTGCTTAAGTGTTTTCTCAATTTTACTATTGTTTTTCGGTTATCCTTTGTTTAACCTTTAGATTATTACTTAAATCTTCCTGATATAGTTTGGCTTCAGCCCATGGGTCTCTAATGACTCATAGACATTCTCATTTTCATAATACTGAAGAAAACAGCTCATTGAATTAATCACAATCCTTTGTCCTAATCGATACAATTGGCACCACAATATAATGAAGCACAATTTGAAAATTGACCACTTATGGTTGTCATCAATCTATCACCTTCAAACCATTTGAATTTAATTAAAATCAAGAAGCAATCCAAAATATGCCTACAGTAAATAAACTTTTCAATATGGATATTTACCATTTACAATAGGGGCCTAAAACAAAGTTAAGACAAGAGGAGTAGATAAGTATAAGAATTAGAGAAGTTTTCATATGAAGCCGAAAGATGTAGAATGACCAGACAATCGTCAGGAAATTGTTAAATTCAAAAAGAACAAACAAAATAGAAATGTAGTAACCCTTGAGTGAGGTAGAATAACATAAGAAAAGAACATAAAGAAAAGAGAAAAAAATAATAAAAGAAGAAATCTGAATTAGGACAAGAGCAGAAACAAAAAGGGAGGTGAGGGATACTATAGTGGAGTAAGAGACTGAGTTAGAGAAAGAAAAAAAAAGAGAATTTGCAGAGTAGGATGAAAAAAAGAAAGAAACAGAAATGAGTTTAAAGGGCCTCTTTCAGACTGTAAAACTGCTGTCATAATATACAGTATGTGCTGCCATTTGCAGAGCCGAGTCCCCTGATCTCAGCTAGCTGGTGGCAGAACCCCACAAAGCAGACTGAGCTTGGGCTGCAAGGCCCAGACTGAGTTCCCCGACCTCCTGAAGGGTTGAACTCCACTCAGTTCTACTATAAGTTTCCCTCATCACTTCTTTAAAGATACTCAAAGTTGAAAGAGCCGGAAAATACTCTTTATGACCACCTCTGCCTCTACAGAGTAGGTCCAAAGACTGGTACAATCAGGAGATCTAAAAGAGCGAGGGGGAAGGTTGAGGGGGTTCAGGGGTGCCTGCGTGGCTACCTTTCTAGTGCTAAAGATGGCGGCAGTGGAGCCAGCAGGGGAGGGCCTGGTTGAGAAGACCCTCTGGTGCTGAAGATGTCGGAATGCAGCCGACTGATACAACTCTTAGTTCCTTCTCCTTTTGCAAAAGGAGAAGGCTCCCTGTTTTCTATTGTCTATCTCTTATCTTGCTCTTTGATTTATTTATGCATTAGATTTTTTTTAGCTTATTGGTACATTTTAGGTATACGGTACAGTTATATTCATTATTGGGATCTTGTACCTTTACATGACATGCATTAGATTTTTCATATGAGAAAACATATAATATTTAAAATTCTGTGTCTGATTTATGTCACTTAACATTATGGACTCTAGGTGCATCCATATTTTCTACAAATTCATATTAACTTTAAAACAATTGACTGATTTTTTCCAATTTTTTTACATTGCTAAAGAAAATCAGACTATTAAATTAATTTACTTTTATAAATAATAGCTAAGAATATAATACCACAACATAAGAATTTCTTTATTAACATTTAGTGTTTGCTTGAGTAGGGCCTGTCTTAAATGCACTAATCTTATTAAAACTAATAATTCTTTTTTTTTCTCATTAAATTTATTGGTACATTTTAGGTATACAGTACAGTTACATTCATTATTGGGATCCTGTACCTTTACATGACAGGTCTTGGTTCTCATTTTTTCTCCTTGTCCCTGCACTCACTTCACCCCTCCTCCCTCCCCATTTGCAAACACTTCTTTTCCATTTCTTCATTTTCTCATACTTTTTTCTTTTCCCTTACTAGCTTTCCCCTACCCTTCCCACCTTCCCTACACCTTTAGCCCCTTTCTTCCTATTTCACATTGTCCATTATATCATTAGGATTTCATGTACTATTATAGTTTATTCACACCAGAGAAACTATTCGGTATTTACACATGTGTGACTTATTTATTTCATTTAGGAGTATATCCTCGATATGTATACATTTTCCTATGAATGAATCTAATTTTTCACTCTTTATGGTTGAGTAATGTTCCATTTTATGGAAAAACCACATCTTCTGAACCTAAGAATTATTAAAAAGTAATTCTTAGTTCATTTCTTTTTCTAATATAAACCAGTTAATTTGTTAATTTGCTAAAAATTTTCCTGAAATGTAAAAAATTAAAAGAATATATTTACTCAACACCTTTATTTATAAGGTGAGAATCTGATAAGGCTTGACAATATGATCTCCTTTAGAGATTTACAATCTAAAAAGGGAGACAGTTATGTCATACAGATAAAATAATTTATACTAACATAACAAATAACACCCCAAACTCAAATTAGTTAACTTCTTAAATATTTATTGTTAACTCATATGAAGTATCCATTGCATAGAAATAGTATTCCACTTTAAAGGCCAAACCTGAAGGAATAATTTGTTTTTCTTTTTCTTTTTCTTCTTTTGAGACAGGGTCTCACTATGTAGTTGAGACTGACCTGGAACTCTCAGTATAGTCCAGGCTGGTCTCAAATTTAGCAATCCTCCTGTCTCAGCCTCCCAAGTGCTGGGATTACAGGCATGCACCACCACACCCACCTGAAGGAATAATTTTGTCTTGAATTTGGTGGTAGCCATACAATTGGGAAAAATAGTGGCAGAGTGTCTGACACTGGCAAATGGGTGCACTTGTCCAGAAAGGGCACCTGATATCATTTCTGCTTAAAGAAATTATTGTAGACATTTTAACTTGCAAGAAACAATAACAGAGTTTCCTTTGACCATGAGCTGCCATAAAAATCCCAGAAGACTATGCACCCAAAATACCTGGTGTTCAGTGCTGTTAACAACTAAAATAGAAAATTCACAAGAATTGGTGTCAAAGTATAGAGACCTATGAAAAATCATCCTCAAATTATTCTTTTTATGGACAAGGACTAAAATGAGGAAAAGAATTATCAACTAGAAATCACTTAATTTTAGGGAAAAGTTGTGTTGTAAGTAGTGAAAAGATAGGATAAGGGCCACACTGAACTTTATTAAGATCTATAGGAAAACTTACTAAAAGCAGTTCCTGCCTATACCACAAAAAGCAGTTTCTGCCTTCACAGTTAGACATGTAGTTAGGGGAGTAATTAGAAAGAGAAAGGAAGGAAAGGCTAGGTAGACTTGGAAGAGGCCCCAGGCAACGCAATTACCTGGAAAGCCATCTCCACTCAGTCACCTGAGAAAATTCAAGTGGGATAAGACATAGCTACCTAAGGACTCTAAGTTAGTATGTAAGGCGCACATATGTGCTTGCATGCATACACAAACATACACACACACCTATGCATATACATATGCATGTTACTCCTTTGACATCTGTAAAATGCACTAGATATTCATGGCACACATATCCCCTTTACTTAATCATTAGGTAAGCTGCCTTCCTAATAGTCCTTTCCCCTTCACTTATTCATTACAAAGGGAAAGGAAAAAAAATGGCAAGAAGGCCTAGGTTAGGATCAAAGAGAGTCAAGGGAACAGGTCAGATAGTGACTAGAGCACCCCTGAGGGAATGGAAATACACTAGTGCCCAATAAAAAGAGCCAAAGACAAGAGCCCCATGAGCTTTCAGCTCTGAAGTCCCTACAACCTCACAGTAGTGGTCTGTCCTCTGTTACTTTTTTTTAATTTTAAAATAAACTATTTTCTGTTATACTAAACTTCCTATTTTTAATTCTTTACTGGCATGGAGTTTAGGGTCACTGGAAGCTGCATTTTCAGTAAAGCAGTGGCATGGCATTATAAGCATGGGGTGGAGAGCTGTACACCCCAAATGTAACATAATAATTGTACACCTCTAAATTTAACATAATTATTGCAGATAGCTAAGTTAATCAGAAATTATTGTAAGTCAGTTAGACAGACCTGGGCCCTCAGCCTAGAGAAACAATTGAGGCAATTTAATGGTTAACATTATAAAAAAGAGATATTACTTCCCCTAGAGATGAAAAGCAGTAATTGATATTCTAAATTAGCATCAATCTCACTAGCCTATTTCCTTTTCAGAAATTCCTTGTACATGACTTGTTTTCCCATTTCATCAATATTACCTGGGTGACTGTACACGTAATCTTATTGGTTGGTCATGGCTTTGTCCCACTTCATGCCCACCTTGTAATTTTCCATTGGTTCTTATAGTTTTACCTCATCTTGAACCCTCCTCATCTCATGGCTATGCTCCATAAGATGAAAAGCTGGCTGGGTGGGCAAACCTTTTTCTGGTCCTCCTTATGTATCTCCTAGACAGAAGTTATCTTTCAATGAAATTTTCTTACTCTTAAGAGATGCTGTTCCTAGAATTCATTCTTCAATTTTAGAGAAAATAATCCCATGTTTTGGGTGTCTAGTAGGTTTGGGAGTTGCATCTATTCCCCTTGTTGTAGTAAGTGACTTGAGCAGCAATCCCCAATAATTTGTATTTGAACTTTATCCGTTTTCCTTCCAGATTGCTTGTTCAAAGTGCTAAGTTAACCAGAACATAGCTTACGTTGCAGTTAAGAACAAAGGACAGGACATATCTTTTCTTGTGGTTAAGAACAAAGGACAGTACTTGTTATACTGCAGCCCTAACTGTAATTTCCTTCTGGATCCCCAAAATTGGATTTTAATCTAATTGCAATCTGCCTCTGTACCCCTCTGCTTGCTCAAAGATGAAATCATGATATTCTATTGTATATTTTTTCCCTTTAAAAACTGTGATTCCTTGCTTGATCTGTACAAAGGAAGACAGGAGCATGAGCTTGTTGGTCCCCAGCTATTAAAGCACTCTTTGAATTTGGAAATTTTTGTGGTGTGGTCTTTTTCACTGGGGCAGCTATATCATAATGATATAGCATAATGATAATGACACTATATCAAAATGATCAATAAAACTAAGTCAAACCAAGATCTTAAATCTAGTGCTGTCATGTTCGATTCAAAATGCCAGAGTTCAGCTTATGTGGTGTCCCATTCCTATAATTTCAGCACTCCAGATGCTAATCCA
Organism: Fukomys damarensis; assembly: GCF_012274545.1. Classification (NCBI taxonomy): domain Eukaryota; kingdom Metazoa; phylum Chordata; class Mammalia; order Rodentia; family Bathyergidae; genus Fukomys; species Fukomys damarensis. Next base: position 71,578,587 of record NW_022900951.1, read on the forward strand.
AGAGGAAGACCATGAATTTGAGGCCTGCCTGCTCTAACCAGTAAGTTCAAGCCTAGCATGAACTGTGAGTATCTCTAAAAAACAAAACAAAAACAGCAACAACAAAAAAACCAAGAATTTACCACCAAACCACCTCAATGTTTTGTTAGTTGTGCTAGCAAAATCCACTTTAAATAATTTGATTGCACCTCTCAAGAATTGCAAAACTTAATTTTTAACTCTAATTAAGCATGATGTAGAACCTCCAAATGATATAGAGGAAATAAGTATAACTCCCAACCTGTTTTTTGTTTGATATCCTGAGATCATGTTCCTCAAAATAAAAACAAATGCATTCTAAGGAACAACAGAGGATAAGAATGGTATAATTTTATTGATAGAGAAAGCTCCCGGGGGCTGGGGATTTAGCTCAGTGGCCTGCCTTGCAAACACAAGTTCCTGAGTTCAATCCCTGGTAACCCCCCCAAAAAAAAGAAAGAAAGAGAAACCTCCTTAGGAAGATGGGGGGACTGGAAAATCAGTTGACATGGACTCTAGTTTCTAGAGGAAGTTATGTGGAGCAAAATCACAAGGTGGGTGCAAAATCATGAGGTGTATACATGTAGGACAAATTTATGATCAATCAATAAGATTAAACTGTAGCTGCTTAGATATATTATTGATCCAGTAGGCAATATTATGTAATTTGATAATACTGATTACATAATTTTGATCCAATGGGGATGCAAGTCACTTAGCAGGTGTACCCAAAAAGAATAAGGATATTTTTTAGAAGAGATATATCCTGGTCAGCCAGCCCCTTGGGTGACTGACGTCTATCTAGACTATTGGACCAGTTAATACCAATTATCCCTTGAGGAGGTATATAGGCCTAGTCATTCAATCTTTATCTTGAGGCCTGGCCTTCAGTGAATGTGCCTCCACCTAGAGCTGTAATGTGTTCTTATGTTCTACATTGACTTTCTGAAGGAACTACCCCTGTCTAACTGCCCATATTATTTCTATATAACTTAGCTAACTATAATAATCAGACCATATCCAGCCTAAACTATTTAACCTCTTCATGATTCCCTGTATGAACCCATGATCTCTTTAATAATACTCGCTATAATTTTCATTAAGCTATTCAGAAATTTCTAGTGTCATAAAAATAATTACTGATTCTTTCCATCTCCCACTGAAGCATGGATTGGGCTGCTGTGCTAACAGCAGGAAAAGCCAGCTAGGAGTCACAAGAAATAAGAGAAGAATTGTGGGTTCTTCAGTAGTTCATCTGAATGTGCATATAATCTTTCTACATTTCAGAGGTTGGCATTTGAGGTTCAAATAAATTCAAAGAAACTCTTTGATTTAATGTATCCCTCATAGAAAAAGAAATTAAAAGGAAGATTCTCCTAAAGCCTGAAAGGTACTGTTCAAAGTATATCAGGCATTTCCATCTTCAGGGTTGGACTTATTATATAACTATATCAGCAGAGCCTGAAGGCCTAAAAAAGTAAATGCTTTATGTGGCACCCACCTAGGAGCAGTTTAGCACTTTTGCAGAAGCAGACTCAGCATGATTTAATGCTGGGCTAAGGAGTTGTTTTTCCTTAGTGTATATCAACCCATAAATGGATTACCAAAAATTAAAGTGTAACAAAGTAGGCTCAATAGAGTAGTTATCTTTAGAGGAAATTCTGCCCCCATAAAAAGCACATGTTTTACTTTGTATATATTTTTGAACAAAGAAACAGTCTTTAGAGAAATGCTCATTGCGGTTTCCTTGATTTGTATAAAAAAAAACAGTCAGCAGTTTTCATTCAACTTTTGACCTTCATTATGAAAATATTCCTCAGAGCAAACTCATGCAAGTCTCTCAACACTGACTCTTTTAGGACAGGATTTAAAAAAAAAAATCATTGGTGGGTCATAAATGAATCAGTGACATCCAGAACAGGCAGGTGCATAACATTTGCTACAAATTTTTATCTCCATAATAACTCTATGTCTTTGCAAAAGTGTCAAAGGGACAGGCAGACTGAGGCAGCCTTGATTGCTCTTTGATAATCAATCTTTCCGCAGCAAGCTCCAGGAGATATTCTTTGATGGATGGTGTTTCTGTGAAAATGGCTGCAAAAGTAGAGACAAAGCCTTACCTCAGATTTTCCTGATGAACCAGAACAACCTGCCATAGCTGGAGTGAGATCCCCAGGCACAATTGTAGTCAACTGCTTCCTTTGTGATTTATTTCACTTTCATCTTGTTTGACAGTTCTTAAACTGTGCTTTCTTGCAGCTGAGTGGCCTGTGGCAGGTAGCTGCTGAGAGTAATTTCACTCAAATAGAGAATGTACACGTATACAAGAAGATAAAAAGAGAGCAGATGTGATAGCAAGTGAGAGAAATGGAGTGAGAGAGCAAATGTGTAAAAAATTGAAATTCCATGGACTGTAAAGAGAAAAAAACTATGAAAAATTGAAACAAAAAGGACTGTTGCCAGATTGTCTCATCATCACACACACTGAAAAGGCTACTGACAATTTGAGTTGTGGAAAGGTAATAGGGCAGAAGTCATGGCTATTGAAATTCATTTTCCCCATCGGAATCCTACAAAGGTCAGATTAAAAAAAATTGACTCTAAACAAAAATCTCTAGGTTATCACACAAAATATTATGAAAAGTGTTTTCATATAACAATAAATTTAAAATTATTTAACTTTGTAGAACTAATTTTGTGTAACTATAACTTTGGATACTAATGTTAGTAGAATCACAGATTTAGAAAATTTCCAGGATAATATTCAGAAAGCATAGCTATTAAATTGCTTAAAGATTAAAACTCAATGAAACTGTGCTGGATATTTGGCTCAGTGGTTCCAGTGCCTGCTTCGCAAGCACAAGGGCCTAAGTTTGATCCCCGCTACCAAAAAAACAAAAAACAAACAAACAAACAAAAAACAATGAAACAATTTTTTGTTGTGTGATGAATTCAGAATGTACATGGGATAGTAAAAGTTATACATGCATATATGTATGTGTGTGTATACATATATACACATATACAGAGAGAGAGAGGTATAGATGTATAGTGAGGAGCAAAGTAAACAAGAAAATATCAAAAGGATATCAAAAGGAAGATATGATGAGGATATACTCAAGTGAAATAAATAAGTCACATATGTGTAAATACCTAATGGTTTCTCTGGTGTGAAAAACTATAACAGTACACAAAATCCTAATGGGATAATTAACAATGTGAAATAGGAAGAAAAGGGCTTAAAGGTGCAGGGAAAGTGGGAAGGGTAGGGGAAAGGGAATAAGGGAAAAGAAAAAAAATATGAGAAAATGAAAAAAATGAAAATAAAGTATTTGTAAATGGGAAGGGGAGGAGGGGGTGAAGGAAGGTCAGGGACAAGGGGAAAATATGAGAATCAAGACCTGTCATGTAAGGGTACAAGATCCCAGTAATGAATGTAACTGTATTGTACACTTAGAATGTACCAATAAACTCAATTAAAAAAAAAAAGGAAGATATGGTGAGTTTCAGGACAGCAACTTGGAGATCCCATTCTCTCTTGTGCCTGCCTGGGGCCAACTGGTGAGGACTGGTTAGCTACACCCTTCCCCCACCACACCCGTGCCAGGACCAGCATCCAGTGGAAGGTGTAAGGGGGAGGTCCAGGACAGCCGCTCAGAGATCCTGTTCTCACTCTGGTCTGCCTGCCTCCAACTGGTGAGGACTAGCTTTCCACATGGGTGGCTCTGCAATCCCACCTCCAGCTCTCAGTCCTCCCGATTGTGCCAGTCCTTGGATCTACTCTGCAGAGGCACAGGTGGTCATAAAGGGCATTTTTCTGAGCTTCAGACTTTGAATATCTTCAAAGAAAGGGCAGAGGGAACCTGTAGTAGAACTTTGTGGAATTCAAATCAGCAGGAGGTCAGGGAGCTCAATTTGGGCCTTGAAGCCCAAGATCAGCCTGAATCTCAGGGGTCTGGCAGCAGGTAGATGAGATCAAAGGACTTAGTTCTACATATGGCTGTGAACATTGTATATGATGACAGCAGAGATATAGTCTCAAACAGGCCCTTCAACTTCTTTTATTTTCTTTCTTTTCCTCATTCCATTCTGCAAATTAATTCTTTTCTCTGTCCTCTTTTTCCACTGAATCTCTTGCTCCCCCATATTATTACTTATCTCCCTTTCTGTTCCTCTTCCTGCCCTAACTTGGATTTCTTCTTTTATAATTTTTGTTTCTTTCTTTATTTTTTTCCTTTTTATTGATTTTTATTGGTACAATATAGGTCTACAATACATTTACATTCATTACTGGGATCTTCTACCTTTACATGACAGGTCTTGGTTCTCATTTTTCCCCTTGTCCATTTTCCTCCCTTCACCCCCTCCTCCCCTCCCCATTAACAAACTCCTTATTTCCATTTTTCATTTTCTCATATTTTTTCTTCTCCTTTATTTACTTGCCCCTACAGTTTCCCCTTTCCCTACACCTTTAGCCCTTTTCTTTCTGTTTCACACTCTTAATTATCGCATTAGGATCCTGTGTACTATGATAGTTTTTCACACCAGAGAAACTATTTGGTATTTATACATGTGTGACTTATTTATTTCACTTAGGAGTATATCCTCAATATTAGTCCATTTTCCTATGAATGACTGTAATTTTTCATTCTTTATGCCGGAATAGTATTCCATTTCATAGAAAAACCACATCTTCTTTTTCCAGTTTCCAACAGATGGGCAGATGGGCTGGTTCCAAGTTTTAGCTATTACAAACTGTGTCGCTATAAACATTGGTGCACATATATCACTGTGGTATGATTATTTTAAATCTTTTTAAAAGATAGGAGCAGACGGACGGCTGGGTCAAAGGGAACCTCTAGACCTAGCTTTCTGAGGTATCTCCATATTGATTTCCATAGGGTTGCACCAGTCTGCACTCCAACTAACAATGGAGAAGGTTTCCTTTCTCCCCACAAGGCCGTCAACATTTGTTATTCTGTGATTTCTTGATAGCAGCCATTCTTTGTGGGGTGAGGGTTAATCTCAGTGTTGTTTTCATCCACATCTCTCAAATGACCAGTGATGCAGAATATTATTTCATATATTTACTTGCTGCTTTTACTTCTTTGTCTGAGAAATGTCTGTTCATTTCAGATGCCCATTTTGCTATTGGGTCTTTATATTGGGGGCGCTGATTGTTTTGAGTTCTTTATATATTCTAGATAATAGTCCTTCATCTGAGGAACAGCTGGTAAAAATTTTTTACCACATTGTAGGCTGTCTCTTGGTTCTTTTGGTGATTTCTTTTGCAGTACAGAAGCTTTTAAATAAGATGAGGTCCCAGTTGTTGATTCTTTCTGCTACATCCCATGCTACTGAGGGCTTGTTCATAAAGTCTTTTCCTATGGCAATGTCTTCAAGAGTTCTGCCTAAATTATCTTCCAGCAAGTTTAGTGTTTCTGTTTTAATATCTAGATCTTTAATCCACTTTGAATTTAATTTAGTGCATGGTGAAAGATAAGGGTCTAGTTTTAATCTTGGGCAGGTTGAGATCCAGTTTTTCCAACACCATTTATTAAAGAGGCAATCTTCCCTCCAGTGGGGATGGTCAGCTCCTTTGTTGAAGATGAGGTAGCTGAATACATCTGGAGTTCTTTCTGTATGTTCCAGCCTTTTCCACTGATCCTCAGGTGTGTTTCATTGCCAGTACCATGCTGTGGTTTTCACAGTGGCTTTGTAGTATAGTTTCAGATGGGGAATTGTTATACCTGCTGCCATGTGTCTGTTACCTAGGATTGCTTTTGCTATTCTAATTCTCTTGTGATTCCAAATTGATTTTTGGATTTTTCTTTCTAGTTCTGTGAAGTATAGTGTTAGCATTTCAATTGGTATTACATTGAATCTGTATTGCAGTTTTGGTAGTTTGGCCATTTTCACCATGTTGATTCTTCCTACCCAGGAGCAGGGGATATCTTTCCATTTTCTTATATCCTCTTTGATCTCTTTCTTCAGAGTGCTATATTTTTCAGGGTAGAGGTCTTTAGCTACTTTTGTTAGGTTGATTCCCAGATACTTCATTTTTTTGGGTGCTATTGTGAAAGGAATTCTTTCTGTAATTTCTCATTCAGTGAGTCTGTTATTTGTGTAAAGAATGCTATTGATTTTTGGGTGTTGACCTTGCGTCCAGCTGCTCTGCTAAAAGTGTCTATTAAGTCAAGAAATCTTTTGGTAGAGTTTTTTTGGTCTTCAATGTAGAGTATCATATCATCAGCAAATAATGACAATTTAACTTCTTCCTCTCCTATTTCTATTGCTTTAATTTCTTTCTCTTGTCTAATTGCTATGGCTAACTATTCCAGAACTATATGAAATAGGAGTGGTGATAGTGGGCATCCTTGTCTTGTTCCTGATTTTAATGTGAAGGTTTTCAGTTTTGGGCCATTTAATATGATGTTGGCTGTTGATTTTTCATAGATAGCCTTTATTAAATTGAGACATAGACCATCTATTCCAATTTTTTGCAGAGTTTTTATCATGAGTGGGGGGTTAAATTTTGTCAAATGCTTTTTCTGCATCTACCGAGACTATCATGGGGTTCTTGTGCTTGACTTTGTTAATATAGTGTATTACATTTATTGATTTATGTATGTTGAACCATCCTTGCATCCCTGGAATACATCCGACTTGGTCAGGATGTATGATCTTCTTGATGATTCTCTGTATTCTGTTTGCTAGCATCTTATTGAGGGTTTTTGCATCTATATTCATTGAGGAGCTTGGCCTGTAGTTCTCTTTTTTAGTTACATCTTTCCCTGATTTTGAAATCAAATTGATACTTGCTTCAAGGAATGAATTTGGAAGTATAGCTTCCCTTTCAATTTCATTGAAAAGTTTGAAGAGGAAAGGCAGTAGTTCTTCTCTAATTGTCTTGTAAAATACAGCAGTGAATCCATCAGACCTGGGCTTTTCTTTGTCGGTAAGTTTTTCATTACATTTTCAATTTCACTGATTGTAATTGGGGCTTTTAAAATGTTTTTTATCTTTTTCGTTCAATTTTGGCAATTCATATGTATCTACAAATCTATCCATTTCTTCTGTGTTTTCCATTTTATTAGAGTACAGGCTCTCATAGTAGGTATTAATGATCTGGATTTCTGTGGAATCTCTTGTGACTTTGCATTTTTCATTCCTGATTGCATGGATCTGAGCCTTTTCTTTCCTTTTTTTTATAAGGTTTGCTAAGGGTTCATCAATTTTATTTAATCTTTCAAAAAACCAACTCTTCAATTCATTTATTTTTGGTATCATTTTCTTAGTGTCCATTGCATTGATTTCTGCTCTAATCTTTATAATTTCCTCTCTTGTCCAAGCTTTGGGTTTTTCTTGCTCTTGTTTTTCTAGGAGTCTAAGAGTCATCATTAGGTTGTTTATTTGATCTTGCTCTGTTTTCCTAATGTGGACATTCAGTGCTATGAATTTTCCACATAGAAATGCTTTCATTGTGTCCCATAGATTCCTGTATGTTGTATTGACATTTTCGTTTATTTGTAAAACCTATCTGACTTCCTCTTTCATTTCCTCTGTGATCCATTGATTGTTCAGGAGAGTGTTGTTCAATTTCCATGTGTTTTTGAAGTTCCTATGGTTTCTTATGCTATTGATCTTCAGATTTATTGCACTGTGATCTGATAATATGCAGGGAATAACTTCAATTCTTTTGCATTTATTCAGACCTGTTTTGTGAGCTAGTATGTGGACTATCTTGGAGACTGACCCATGTGCAGCTGAAAAGAATGTCTATTCTGATTTTGTTGGGTGGAACACTCTGTAGACGTCTAATAATTCCATGCTTTCAAAAGCTTAGATCATTTCTAGTATTTCATTGTTGAGTTTTTGCCTAGATGATCTGTCTATTTGTGATAGTGGGGTATTTAGATCCCCCACTACAATTCTATTAGTGCTTATTTGGTTTTTCATGTTACTTAATATTTGTTTTATATAGTTGGGGTCATTAATATTTGGTGCATATATGTTTATGATTGTCATTTCTTCCTCTTGGATTGTTCCCCTTACAAGGATGTAGTGGCCTTCTTTGTCTCTCTTAATTAGTTTTGGTTTGAAATTTACTTTGTCTGCAAATAAGATTGCTACCAATGCGTTTTTCTGGGCTCCTGTGACGTTTTCCATCCTTTCACTTTCAATCTATGGGCTTCTTTTTGCACTAAGTGTGTTTCTGGTATACAACATATTGCTGGGTTTTGCTTCTTAATCCATTCTGCCAGTCTATTTCTCTTGATTGGTGAATTGAGGCCATTGACATTGATAGTTATAACTGATATGTACTGAGTTATTATTGTCATGTTACTGTCCTTTTGTTGACTCTTTTTACTTATGCCCCCTCTCCATTTAGTTTCTTCTGTTGGCTAATTGATTTGCTCTGTTGGGCCTCATGGTGTTGTGATCTTCATTGTCTCTTTCTAGGATATTGTTTAAAATTCCTTGTAGTGCTGGTTTAGTATTCATCAAGTTTCTCAAGTGTTCTTTGTCATGAAAGTATGTTATTTCTGAATACATTTTGAAAGAGAGTTTTGCAGGATAAATCAGTCTTGGTTGTAGGCTGTTTTCTTTTAGTACTTGAAATACCTCACTCCAGGCTCTCCTTGACCTGTGGGTTTGTGTTGAAAAGTCTGCTGTGATTCTGATGGGGTTTCCTTTGCATGTCATTTGTTTCTTTTACTGCTTGTAGTATTTTGTTCTTTGGTTGGGTTTCTGGGATCTTGATTATTATATGTCTAGCTGGGTGTATATTTTTTTTTATTGTGGCTAGTTGGTGTCCTATATGGCTTGATTATCTGTATGTCAAATTCTTCCCCTCTGTTTGGGAAATTTTCTCTCATTAATTCTGTGAACAGCTTTTTTAAGTCATTTGTATTTTCTCCTGGTACTTCGTGGATTCCTCAGTCTTATGTTATTCTTCTTTGCATCATCTAGGAGTTGTTGGATTGATTTCTCATGCTCCTGTACTGTTTTTAAGAGACCTCTCTTTTCATAGTAATTATCTGAGATCCTATCTTCTTCTATATCTGAGATTCTATCTTTGCAATCTTTTATTCTGTTGAGTATGCTTTCAGTAAAGTTTTTAATCTCCTGCATATCTGTTTTTGTTTGTTTGCTTGTTTGTTTTTTGGTACTGGGGATGGAACTCAGGTCCTTGTAGGCCACTGAACCGCTGAGCTAAATCCCTGGCTCCATTAACGTTTTTTTTTTTTCTGCATATCTGTTTGAATCTGTTTAACAGATTCCATTTCTTTGCTGTTTTGGGTGTTCATTGTTTCCATTTCTTTCTTATTCTGAGCCTTCATGTTTTCCATTGTGTTCCTAAGCTCATCTATTTTTTTTTTGTCAGTTTCTGTTTTGGCGTCTGGAATCATGTCTTTCATTTTGCTCACCATCTCTATGGTTATCTGGGAAATTATTTCTGTTTTGAATTTTTCAAGAGATTGATTGATCAGTTTTGTTACTTCCTTTGCTGTGAGTTCTGAGTGTCCTGGAGGTTCACTTTCAGACTTTTCATCCTCTTTTGCCCTAGTGTTTGCCATTGGTGAACTGGAAGTCTCTCTTTGTGGCTTGCTTAAGTATTTTCTCATCTTTATTTTTGCTGCCGGGTTGCCCTTGATTCAATCTCTGAGTCATTAAATCTTCCTGATATCCTTTCATCCCAGCCTTTTATTCTCTAATGACTTATAGATATTCTCATTTTCATAATAGAGAAAACAACTCATGAAGTCAATCCATATCCTTTATCCCAATCGATACAATCAGGAACACAATAGGATCAATCACCACCTTTTATAGCCAGCCATGCCTCTGCAGAGTGAGTCCAAGGACTGGCACAATCAGGAGATCTGAGAGTGGGGGTGGCAGTGCTCAGCAGCACCTGCACGGTTACCCTCCTGGTTCTGGGCAATCAATGGCACCTGCAGGGAAAGGCACAGCTACAGAGGAGGCCTGTAGACGAGGCTGAGCCACGTGGCAGAGGGGAATGTGAAGTCCAAGCCGGGGCCACTGTGGCAAAGCTCACCTTCCTGGTGCTGGGTCTGGGCAATCAATGGCAAAAGCTTTTTCTTCTTTCTTTATGTTCTTTACTTACCTCATTTTTCTTCACTCAAAGATCAATAGTTTAAAAGGAAAGTAAGCCCATATGACTGTTAAATTGTTATATTCTTGTCCTTATTCTTGGACTATGTCTTTCCATTTTGATTCAACAGTTTCCTAAAGTTTGTACAGTCATCCTATGTCCTCTGGCTTCACTTGAAACCTTCTCCAATTCTTTTACTTATTTACTCCTCTCATCCTAAAACCTTCTAAGCCCGCATACTAAAAGGAAAAATGCTTTATTGAAGAAGTTATTCACTGCAGGCATATTTTGGGCTGCTACTTGATTTTAATTTAATTCACATGGTTTAAAGGTGATAAACAAATGATGACAAGAAATGGTCAATTTGTGAGTTGTGCTTGATCCCATTATGTTGCAGATGGTATAAATGGGGCTAAAGTGCTGTGATTGATTTAATGAGTTGCATTTTCTGATATTATAAAAATGAAAATGTCTATGAGTCATTAGATACTCAAAAGCTAAAGTGCCACTATACAAGGAAGATTTAAGTAATAACCCAGGAATTAAACTAAGGACAGCCAGACAACAAAAATAAAAATGAGAAAACACTTAAGCAAGACAAAAAGACAGACAGACTTCCAGTTCACCAATGGCAAACAGTAGCGCAAATGAGGATGAAAAGTCTGACAGTGAACCACCAGCACACCTGGAACTCATAGCACAAGAAGTAACAAAACAGATCAATCAAGCTCTACAAAAATTCAAAATAGAAATAATTTCCCAGATAACTACAGAGATGGTAAGCAAAATGAAAGTTGTGATTAGAGACTCTAGAACAGAAACTGACTAAAAAAATATATTAACTCAGGACCATGATAGGAATCATGATGTCTCAGCATAAGAACGAAACGGAAATGATGAATACCCAACATAGGAAAGAAATGGAATCCATGAAACACATTCAAGCATATATCCAGGAGATTAAAAACTCTATTGAAAGTTTTCACAGCAATATAAAAGAATGTGAAGATAGAATATCAGATATAGAAGATAGGATTTCTGTCAGTGACCATGAAAAGTGAGGTCTCTTAAAATCAGTAAGGGATTATGAGAAATCGATCCAAAAACTCCCAGATGATGCAAAGAAGAATAACATAAGACCGATAGGAATCCATGAAGTAGTAGAAGAAAATACAAATGACATAATAAAGCTGTTCACAGAATTAACGACAGAAACCTTCCTAAACAGAGGGAAGAATGAGACATACAGATAATTGAGTCATATAGGACTCCAAGTAATAAAGATAAAAAAAATCTACACCTAGACATATGATAAGCAAGACCCCAGAAATTCAACAGAATACCAAAATACTACAAGCAGTAAGAGAAAAGAAACAAATCACATTAAAAAAAAAAAGCCCATCAGAATCACAGCAAACTTAGCAAAACAAACCCTCAGGTCAAGCAGAGCCTGGAGTGAGATATTTTAAGTCCTAAAAGAAAACAACCTCCAACTTAGACTGATATATCCTGAAAAACTCACTTTCAAAATGGATGGGACATATGATACTTCCATGATAAAGAAAACCTGACAAACTTCATGAATACCAAACCAGCTCTACAAGGAATTCTAAACAATATCCTAGAAAAAGACACTGAAGTTCACCACACCATGAGGCCTAACAGAGCAAATCAAATGTTCAAGGCAAGAAACTAAAAGGAGAGGGGGAATAAGTAAAAAGATTCAACAAAAGGACAATAACATGACAATAATAAGTCAGTACATATCAGTTATAACCATCAATGTCAATGGCCTCAATTCACCAATCAAGAGAAATACACTGGCAAAATGGATTAAGAAGCAGTATACGACAATATGTAGTATACAAGAAACACACCTAGTGCAAAAAGAAGCCCATAGACTGAAGGTGAAAGGATGGAAAACAATTCTCCATGTGAACGGAGCCCAGAAAAAAGCAGGGGTAGCAATCTTATTCATAGACAAAGCAAATTTCAAACCAAAAGTCATTAAGAGAGACAAAGAAGGCCACTACTTCCTAGTAAAGGGAACAATTCAAGAGGAAGAGATGACAATCATAAACATATATGCACCAAATATTAATGAACCCAACTACATAAAACAAATATTAGGTAACATGAAAAAGCAAATAAGCACTAATAGAATTGTAGTGGGGCATCTAAATACCCCACTATCACATATAGACAGATCATCTAGGCAGAAAATCAACAATGAAATACTAGAACTCAACCAAGCTTTTGAATGCATGGACTTAATAGACGTCTCTAGAGTGTTCCACCCCCAAAAATTAGAATAGACATTCTTTTCTTTTTTTTTTCAGCTTTAATTGAATTTATTGGTACATTTTAGGGATACAGTACAGTTACATTCATTGTTGGGATCATGTACCTCTACATGGCAAGTCTTGATTCTCATTTTTTCCCCTTACCTCTGCCCTCCCTTCACCCCCTCCTCCCCCCCACCGACAAACATTTTATTTTCTTCTTTTCATTCTCTCACATTTTTTTCTTTTCCCTTTTTAATCTTCCCCTACCCATCCCACCTTCCCTATACCTTTAGCTCCTTTCTTCCCATTTCTAAATGTCAGTAATCTTATTAGAATCTTATGCATTGTTGCAGATTATTCACACAAGGGACACTATAGAATAGACATTCTTTTCAGCTGCATATGGGTCATTCTCCAAAATAGACTACATACTAGAACATAGAACAGTTTTGAATACATGCAAAGGAATCAAAGTTATCCCCTGTTTATTATCACATCATAGTGCTGGAAATCAGTAGCATAAGAAACTGTAGGAACTTCACAAACACTTGGAAATTGAACAGCACTCTACTGAACAATCAGTGCTTCACAGAGGAAATTAAAGAAGAAATTAGACAGTTTTTACAAAAAAATGATAATACTAATACAACATACAGTTATCTATGGGACACAATGAAAGCAATTCTACACGGAAAATTAGTAGAAGTGAATGACCACAGTAGAAAAACAGAGTGAGCTCAAATAAAAAACTTAATGATGAATCTTAGACTCCTAGAAAAAGAAGAGCAAGAAAAACCCAAAGCTCTTAGAAGAGAGGAAATTATAAAGTTTAGAGCAGAAATCAGTGCAATGGAAACTAAGAAAATGATACAAAAAATAAATGAAGTGAAGAGTTGGTTTTCTGAAAGCATAATTACAATCAATAAACCCTTAGCTAAACTTGTCAAAAAAAGGAAAGAAAAGGCTCAGATCCATGCAATTAGAAATGAAAAAGGTGAAGTCACAACAGACCCAACAGAAATCCAGAGGATCATCAATACTTACTTTCTTTTATCTTTTTATTGAGTTTATTGGTAAAATCTAGGTATACAATACAATTACATTCATCATTGGTATTCTGTACCTTTACATAATAGATCTTGATTCTCATTTTCCCCCTTATCCCTGCCCTCCCTTCACCCTCTCCTCCCCTCCCCATTTACAAACACTTTATTTCCATTTTTTCAGTTTCTCATATTTTTTTCCTC
>NW_022900951.1:71593038-71593653 GCF_012274545.1 Fukomys damarensis
AAGAAAAGTATAATATCCAGAAAACAGCAAAGTTCTGTTGCTGTTGTGGTACCTGGCACCATTTTTTTTATTAGCATCTTAATCATCATCTGGAAAGAGAACATTCTAGAGTAATATCATTAAATGTAGCTCTGATAAAGCACGGTCCCTACTATGTATCATAAAGCAGGTATAAGATATTTTACATTCACAGAGGTATGATACAGTACCATCCTACATCAATAATACTAGAATCAGTTTTGCTTTGAAATTTACTTTGTCTGCCAATAAGATTGCTGCCACTGTTTTTTTTTCCGGGCTCCTGTCATGGAGAATTGTCTTCTGTCTTTTCACTTTCAGTCTATGGGCTTCTTTTTGCACTAGGTGTGTTTCTTGTATACAACATACTGTTGGATTTTGTTTCTTATTCCATTTTGCCAGTCTATTTCTCTTGATTGGTGAGTTGAAGCCATTGACATTGATGATTATAACTGCTATGTACTGACTTATTATTGACATGTTATTGGACTTTTGTTGACTCTTTTTACTTTTTCACCTCTCCTTTTAATTTCTTGCCTTGCTTATTTGATTTGCTCTGTTGGGCCTCATGGTGTTGTTGCCTTCATTGTCTTTTTC